>NC_052503.1:60545305-60637284 GCF_016617805.1 Bactrocera tryoni | reverse complement strand
TCTCCTTCAGAAACTTGGTTACGTGAAAAGGGCATAATGTACCTTAGCACATTTTAAGTCTGTAAACGGTTAAGAAAGGAAGCTTTCTACGGCTTTCAATATTCAAATTTAATAATAATTTTGTAGAATTTGATAAAAGATTGTTAGTTGAGATTCACTTTGGACTATTATAAAACTAATATTGGTTTAAGAGCGGCCGCTAAAGCAGTTTTTTCATCTACCCCATTCAACTATCAAACCAAAAGATACTCCAGTCTTTGAGAAAGCCATTGACAAGAGAGACAACAAGTTAGATATTATCAAGTTATTAGTCGTGTGAATATAGTCAATATTATCATAAAGTGAATACATGTTAGAAATTTATCAAAATTGGACAAAATAAGTCCAGGTGTACCCTCCGTTTGACTTGTGATACAGCCGAAAGGATATGGTGCGATACAAGGACTTTTAGATCGTGGAATCATGATTAAGGAGACTTGTGATTTACAGGAAATTCTAAGTTTTATGCATTATTAGGACGTATTCGACAGCATTTAAAATCGGTTGGCTTAGAAGTTCTCAAAGTAAATCAGAGCACTCTTGAAGTAGCACAATATGATAAGCCGTTTCTGCGTAACGACAACTTCGTTCACTTTCTCATTTTTGTTAAAAAATATCACAAAACAAAATAATAAATTTTATTACTAAGCATAACAATTTAAAGTTCATATCAAATGATTCACTTTTGAAATATGCCACCATCTACTGGAATAATGTATGTATGTATAGTTCGGATATACAAATTATTTTCATATTTAAATGTTGTATTTACGAGGGAGGACCAACAAGTGCTTAGCCTAACCGCCCAATGACATCTCTTTTGCAAGATATGGACAATCTTCTACCGTTTAGTATATTCTTGTAGACAGCTACTGTCAAAACTTTAGCAGAATCGAGTGGAGTTGGGAAAGAGAAATATCGGCCGATGATTTGATTTTTGTTTTTGGAAGAGAAATCGGGCAGTGAAATCAGAGATCGTTTGAATACTGTATACTTTGCTTTCTCCAGACTGGACAAAGAAGCAAAACAAATGGGTCTAGCAGTGAACGAGGGCAAGACGAAATATCTCCTGTCATCAAACAAACAGTCGTCGCACTCGCGACTTGGCTCTCACGTCACTGTTGACAGTCATAACTTTGAAGTTGTAGATAATTTCGTTTATCTTGGAACCAGCGTAAACACCACCAACAATGTCAGCCTGGAAATCCAACGCAGGATAACTCTTGCCAACAGGTGCTACTTCGGACTAAATAGGCAAATGAGAAGCAAAGTCCTCTCTCGACGAACAAAAACCAAACTCTATAAGTCACTCATAATTTCCGTCCTGCTATATGGTGCAGGGGCTTGGACGATGACAACAACTGATGAGTCGACGTTGCGAATATCGCATTCGATGGAACGATGAGCTGTATGAAATATATGACGACATTAACATAGTTCAGCGAATTAAAAAACAGCGGCTACGCTGGCTAGTTCATGTTATTCGAATGAACGAAAACACTCCAGCTCTGAAAGTATTCGACGCTGTACCCGCTGGGGGAAGCAGAGGAAGAGGAAGACCTCCACTCCGTTGGAAGGACTAAGTGGAGATGGACCTGGCTTCGCTTAGAAAATCCAATTGGCGCCACGTAGCGAAAAGAAGAAACGACTGGCGCGCTGTTGTTAACTCGGCATAATCGCGTAAGCGGTGTCTACGCCAATTAAGAAGAAGAGGTATCCTGAAAACGATTACCTCCAAACATAACGCGACAAAAGTCCACGATCTGGTATTAGCACATTGCCGATTAGAGATAACTGAGGTACTTGGTATCTCAAAATATCTTGTCGGTCATATGCTGACTGATATTTAGATTCACTAGTACACACTAAAGATGATGGACTGTTTAGGAAATATCAAAGCGTGATCTTGTGAGAAGATTCGAGGTCCGAACCACAGCAAAAATACAGCCCATTTGGCGAGGAAGAAAATTTCTTTCAACTAGAGCCTTCCAGAGAAGATTCGAGGTCCGAAAATAGCCCCATTTGGCGAAGAATATAATTTGTTTCTACTAGATCCTTCCAGATCTTTAAGGTTAAAAAAGTTGAAGAATCGCCGAACTATAAGGAGGCTGTATTGAGCAAATACATATGTACATATATCACCATTTTATCAAATTTTCGTTATTCTTTCATTTACTAAGTATTTATCGGCCAGCTCTCGTACTTCTAATATCAGTAAACATTATTTTAAACAAAATTCTTTGCTGATATTATATTTCAAATAAATGTAGAACCCATTCAGCTGATCAACCAATTTGCACCATATAAAACAGTATGAATATACATACTTATGTATGTATGTATTTTGTATATCTCTAGAATTGAACTTGAATTCATCACGAGCATGTACATACATACATATGTATGTACATCATGAATGTAAACAATACATTTAGCACACTGATAACAACAATTGTGCGAACAACGGATGACTGTTGCCACTGCTGCTAGCTTCAGATGGCAGAACACTCCAATTATGCCACATTTTCCGCTCGCCAGGCGTGTGAACCAGCCACCATTGACAAAGTGTCGCTAAACTTAGATGTGAACTTGCACAAACCTACCAACAACAATAGTAATATTTATACCAAAAAGAACACGTTTGTTTATATTATATGTTGTAATCGCTTGCAAACAGATAATTTATAGAAAAAAGATCGTGACAAAAATAAAAAAATGACTTATCATATTTCAATGCACGCGTCAGTGTGTTTTATCAATCGAAGATAGAGTTACTTTTTTCCACTTTTTTGTGTCTCACTCGCGCGACGCGTTTGCATGTCAGTTCTCAATTAACAAGTGGTGAGTTTTTCAGCAATTTCGTGCAGAATTTCTATCAACTCACACTAACTTCAATACTTTATCTAATCACAACAGTGAATGTGCTAATCAAAAGAGCAAAAGCAAAAATTAGAAATAAAATAAAATCACGCTAAATAAATACCGCTAAAGGAATAAATTTCGAAAATACTAGCAATAATAATAAAGAGACTGTAAATAATCAGCCGTTTCAGAGATATGCTAGCAAGAGTGATTCTGTTGTTCGGTGGCTTGAGGTACCTTAATCGCCAGCATTTTAATTCAGTTCGATCCGTGAGGCGCACGAGTGGATGCGACGGTTTGGCTAACGCGTAACCCCGGTACTCGCTTATTTGCATAACAGTGCAAGAACATACTTAGATATTGCAAGTGCTCTTATAAGTGATCTCTTTAGAGACTTTGTGAATTACAAAAGACTAGAGATATTTTTTTAATAAGAAACAACACGATAGCGGTCGCCATACGAAGCAGTGTTACAAAAACATGACAAGGTATATACAATAAATAAAATGTGTAAAAGTGTCCATAAAAAGTGAAAAATAATACACAATCGTATGTATGTATATAAAATTTGTTTTCTATAAGATTCATGAAAATATCTTGATCTATGTACATATACATACATATAAGAGATATGTTGAGTTTGTCATTTTATTATTTTTGCTTGAAAACCGAGCGATTTGGAGAAATGAAAGCGGTCTATAAAAAACTAATGTCATATAAATATATTTAGGGCGACATTTAAAGAATAAAAAAAATATTACATTATGTTATATTATAAGTCGTTTTGCCGCTGACATCGGTATTGGCGTAAAAGATTCTGACTATGGTTTCAAATAATGCAGGATTAAAACATAACTTAAAAAATTAATCCTAAAAACCGGATTAAAAATGCATTTACATATTACAACTACCGGATGGAAAAATAAAATAAAAATAAAAATAGAAAAATTTTTTATTTAATCTTACGCATATAGTTAAGAATAAAATAGTATAGTTAAGAATAAAAATCAAGAAACTATATTGCAATTTTTAACCCCAAACATCGGAATTCAAGAATTGAAATCTAATAGTTTAATTTTTAATACAAAATTTTTGAATTAAAAAATTCGCAACCCTAATTTTTATTTGAAATCTTAAAATTAAACATTATTTCACATGAAAGCGTTTTTTATCCTTGGTAAGAATAACACTTAAAAAAAAAAACTCTGGTTTTGCGATTATTTTTATCGTAATTCCCTTCGCCCATTTGAAGAACATACTTTCGAGAAATCGCTGTTTGGTTTGTGGTTAAAGGTAGACCGGCTATGAGCCAAGTCGTATATCTTCAACAATTTTTAAGAAGCATTTGAAAATTTTGCAATAATTTTCTTAGAGCATATGTAGGTACCTTACGATTAATACAATCAATTAGACAGAAGTTTTTGAAGCGTCCTTGAGTAATTCCCAGTAATATTAGAAACTTGTTGGAATTTCGTTGTTTTAGGGGTTGCAGAAGAACAAGATAATAGAGAACAAATACTTTACATCCTTGTGCTACCAAAAACATTTTTCAATTTCATTATTTTCTTCATATTTTGTTAAAGAGAATTTTACACTGAAAATGAGTTTGAATATCGATACAATTTAACAGTGCTGTACGTATAGTAGTAATCCAAAATACAAGTGTCTATCTTCCCCACAAGTATTTTGCTACTAAGAAAGACACATTGACAGGTTGAAATGCTCTCAATCAAAAAATTTCTATCAGCGATTTAGTAAATGATTAAGTTTATGAAAAATACGTGTTCAAAGAGTCAGACAATAAGAAAGGCAAAACTTATAATTACTGATAAAGGACAAAAAACATTTGGCTAGATATTATCTGCTATAGAAATTTAACGATCGGAATGAAGTTCAGGTAAAGAGTCAGTGTGTTTGTATTTGTGAAGGGTATTATAGATTCGGTGCAACCGAAGCTTACGTTTTTTTCTTGTTTGTTAAATTAAAGTACAAATTAATGTCGGAATAATAAATATTACTGACTAGTTGTTGTTGTTGTTGTAGCGGCAGAATTCTGCCGAATTGACAGTCGTTGGCCGGATAAAAATCCGGGTCCGTCCCGGTTACGTAGACCCGACTGTCGTGGGAACGGATTGACAAGAGATCCGATTACTGACTAGTCTAAACCCGCAACTCCGCTCGCTCCTTGTTGTCAAGGATATTATTAAACATGACAACAATTTCATGGAATTAATAAATTTACTTTATTTATTTACTACTTCTACTTTAATCTACATTTTTTATTGACTTCGTAAATCACTTAAAGATAGTCATACTAATACTTCATTGTTCTGTGCTATGCTTCAGGAATATTTGTGAGTTATTACGCACTCAACTCAAGTTATGTTTCAATTTTTCCTTGTTCAGTGACAACTATCAGTATAATCCCTATATAAGAGTATGTATATGTAAAGAAAAATTAATGTACCCTGCCAGTAGCTATGTGATGTTATTTTGTTTTTCAAGCAAAAAATATTCAAAAGATTCTGACATGATTACTAAACATACTATGCTGATGATTTGAAATATAACTTTTTTATATAAAATCTACGGTGAATTTGCAAGAAAGGCCTCCGTTAAGACCTTCTGCAGGACTAAAGGAATACCTGTGCGAACTTTCACGTCTTTCCGTGCTGCGGTTCGGACGTTATGCCGGCACATAACGAAAAAACGTTCAATTTTAATATATATATGAGTATACATACATACATATAAGATTAGGAGTACAAGGTTCGAGTTTCCGCAGAATTCCCAAAGCACATTGTTGTTATTGGAGTTCTATTTTTTATGTTCAATACCACATTCTGAACTAGTCCAATCTATTAAGAAGTTATATAATAAAACGTAAGTATCGTGAATTTATTGCCATAAGTTGATTATCGGAGCAAAAAATGATTAAGCATACGTGTAGAAATCAATATACCTAAATACGATTTGGTAAAGTTTATAGTTATAGGTTACCACAAATGATAACCGACATTCTATTAGAAATAAATAGGTTTTTAAACAAGATAATAATTGTTGTAGAGGTAATCCATACGAAGATAAGCTTCGCCAGTTGATAGCATAAAACAAGCTATATGCGAAGAATTACAATGACTTTGAAAATACAACGCTAGATTTTGAAAAACTTAATTAACAAAAGGATCATGCGTTATATTGCACGAAATAAAAAAATGCCTTCTCTGATCATTTTATGAGAAAAAAAGTTTTATTCCCTTAAATCATTATTTTTATTCGCTTGCAACAAGTTGCTGTAATTGATCAGGATGACGAGACGCGTTGAATTCCGAGTGACTATCTGTGTGGCCAAGCGATAACTTGAGTAAAAATTAATATATCTTAATGACGTATACCTTGGCAAAAAAGGGAGGACGAGTTCGTAGATGGGCGTAAGAGGCATTAAACGAAAATCTAAGCACTAAATTAAGATACCTAAATGTAATTTGGCAAAGGGATTGCAGTGGAAAAAGGCACCTGGTGGCTAAAAATTAAAAAACAGTGGTCATGGCCCCTAATATGTTTAATGTACATATCTCCTAAACCACGTAATGTAGAAGAAACAGCCTTTATTGGAGCCGAATTGAAAAATGGACGGTGAAAGCCATATCTCTGAACCTACTCGGGCGATATCGACCAAATTTGGTATATACATATGTATGTATATGCTAGTAACGTAACTTTCACATTCCTATTTTCCACTGCGAAAACCAACGAAATTCTAGTGCAACCTCGCCAGTTGATAGCCAAAGTTGATAACCCAATTTTAAGTTCCATAATGCAAAAATTGTCCAAATCAGACCTTAAACTATTCAAGATGCCGAATGTGTGGATCAAAGTTTCAATTCAATAGTATGCCTGTATGCTAGAAATGGGTTGAATTGGAACAATAAGTTCTTTAGCTCCCATATATCCAATTTAAAGATTTTCGAGCATTTAGTTGATATCGGCGAATATGTGAGTTAGGAAGCGTGTTTTTCAAATAACGGTACATCTTTGTGCCTAATATGGATAAAATCGTGTAGAAACTTGCCCTAGACCTCATATAACTTACATACCTTATGCACGTGAAGAAATTTTCCTGGCTTTGATTCTGGCAACTTGCATGAGTATGAAATGTTCGGTTACGCTCGAACTTAACCCTTCCTTACTTGTTGATATTGTATATATAGAAATCCCTGAAATTAAACACAAAATTTAGCCATTTTTGCCGATTATTATCAAATCAAGGAAAAACGTTAACTTCGGAAGCACCAAAACTTTAATACCCTTTACATATGTATGTATTTTTTATAGAAAATATATTCTAACTAAACCTAAAACCGTAACCAGTCAATGATTTGCATCCAACGGATATCGTCTTGCTAATTATTTCCAACCACATTTTTGATACAAACAACATTCAAATCGAATTAAGATTACTTAATAAAGAAAAAATACTTTTATGTTGATTTTGGTCGATTAATTTGAATGGCAGTGTGCTATGTACATATATGCTATAGCGGTCTGATCTTAAAAACATGTTCGGAGATTGTAGAGTTGCCTTTGACAATAATCTAGTCCAAACTTCGTGAAGAAATCTTGTCAAATAAAATTTGTTGATCATTTTTTGTATAGTAACTATTTATGCTATAGTGGTCCGTGGAAAATGATTACCTAAGAACCCAAAAACATTCAAATTTTGGTTGGCTCGCTGAAAAGTTTCTTAGAAAACGTAGTAGATTATTTTCTTAGACTGGGATGTTAGATTTACGCATTTATAACGGGTGATCCATGTGGAGGTAATTTTTTCAATAGCCTTTTTTGACAGATCCCGCTTGAGTCATGTCATGCTGTCATGTTATTTTTGTTCAGTATTGCAGGGATTATTCCTGATAAAGGGATGTCAAACTTATTCCAGTGTGAGAGCGCTTCAAAATTAGCTTTTTTTTATAACATTTTCCATTATGGCCAGATTGAACAAAATAAAAATTTTTGGGCATTTAAATTAAAACACCCAACATTTAGTATGAATAAAAATTACTATATAGTGGTTAATTATTATATGGAGAAACTATTTAAATCTTATTGAAGTATGTTAGAATAACTGACTTTTGACCTCTCAATACCCAATAAGAAGATTTAAGCTTATTAGCTCTCAATCATTAAATGTTTTTAATAATTTTCCATTGAAAATAATACTATGATGCTTCAAATTACAAAACCTTTCATCAAATGCCTTTAAATTTCACAAATTTATTTAATTTTCATTGCTTTACTTTTTTTATACGTGGTCTTGAACGATGCAACAAATCCCTCCGTTTACATATTTTTTGGTAAGATTTCAATCTGGTCGTCCCTCTTTTTCAATTGCTAAACGTCCAAACCTACTGAACTCGATTAGCTGTCAAAGTACAGTAGCTTTTGACGTTTAGCAATTGTTCTCTTACTTCCAGTGAGAGAGGAGTTGGACATCTCTTACCTCTGGCAGGGATAATGGGATGCCCAACATATTCCAGTGTGAGAGCGCCTCAAAATTAGCATTTTTTATAACATTTTCCATTATGGCCAGATCGAACAAAATAAGAATTTTTGGGCATTTTAAATTAAAACACCCAACAATTATTACGATTGCAAATTATTATATATTGGACTTTTAATATATGACGAATTTACTTAAATCGTTTTTTATGATTTTATGGTATATTAAAACAACTGACTTTTGATCTTTCAATACTTACGAGTAATAAGGTGAATTAAGCCTGTTAGTTCTCAATTAATAAATGTTTTTAATCATTTGTAATTGAAAATTAATTCTATTATGCATAAAATTGCAAAACGTTTCATGAAATATATTTGAATTTCGCATTTTCTTTGATTTTCATTGTTTTAAATTTTTAATAGCGATCTTGAACGGCGGCAACAAATTCCTCCGTTCACATATATTTTTAGTATAATACAAAATACAGCTAGTGCCTCAATTGAAGCCGTTCGATTCCGAAGTGACATCGCTTCCCTCTATGGACCCTTGCAAAGTTCCAAGAAGATCCGACGTTCTCGAGCCAAATATTGTTCAGCGATGAGGTCTATTTCTGGCTTAATGGGTATGTAAACAAGCAAAATTGCCGTATTTGGGACGAAGAGCAACCTAATGAGATTCAAGAAAAAACAACGATTTGGTGTGGTTTGTGGGCTGTTAGATTCATTGGTCAGAATTTCTTCAACATTTGAAAGAGATACTCTTCCAAAAATAAATTCCAAAGAAATTACTTTCGGAGGATAATAAACATTCTCTATTAAATGTGAAGTTTCTGTATTTTTTCTTTATAAAAGTAGGGAACCTAAAATGGATCACCCTTTATTAAGATATTTATACTCTTGCAAACATGTTACTACAAAGTATAATAGTTTTAATCACAATTTTATGCATAATGTAATAGTTTTAAGTATATGAGTTTGTAGTACCTAAAACTAATTGGCTTAGATAATTTAGATATACCATACATACATATGTATATAAATGATAAGGATGAAAGAACGAGATTTTGAGATTGAGATATCTTAATGAAACTTGGTACTCATGTTTCGCGATATCGTAAGACGGTTGGTATGCAGATGGGCGTGAACGGATCACTTCCCATCCCACAAAATACATTAAAAGAAAGACCTATAAAGTGCCATAACTACGCATTAAATTAAGATATAGAATTGTAATTTGACACAGTAGCTCGCAGTAGCAAGGGGCGCCTGCGGGAAAACAAATTTAATGTATTTATCTCTCAAGTTATAATATCGCTCAGAGCAAATCCCTTAAGCACTATCCCTCCTGTAAAAATGGATAAAATCGGACGGATTACTCCGCCTCTCGATAGAAAGGTTGTGTTAAAAACTACTAAAATCAATAAATAACAAAAGGCGGCAGAGACATTAAATATTACCCATGAGATAGTATGAGAGAGCTTTAAGAGAATCATACCATAAAAAGTAAGGAAGAGCTAAGTTCGAAAGGCAAACGAACATTTTATACTCTTGCAACTTGCAAGAATGAAAGCCAGGGAAATACTTTAAGGTATAAAATCAATAATATAGAGTAAAGTCAGCCGGATGTTCGAAAATTTTGATATTAGTTATATATGGGCTAGCCCAAGTTTCCGATCAAACGTATATATTTCTTATTTTCACTGGGATAACTCACATAGCGGCCGATATATGCGGTACAAAGTCACCCGAAAATTTGAAAATTTTTATATTTAGTATATGGAGGCCAAAGGCGGATCCAGAGTAGAATTTTGGGGGGGAAGGGGGTTGGGTGGGATGGTTGAACTATATAATTTTGTACTTGCAACACCAAGTCTTCTTCTTGCGGAGTGTCACTTATGATGGAATGCAATCAACCCGTTCTTTACTTTGCTCTAATATACCCCATATAAAGATTTTTACCTGACTTTTAACCGTTCAGGTTGGTCAAAATGTGATATCTTTATGAAACTAAATGAACAAGTTTTCGTAAAAATTTTGTGGTTTAGCTATGGTTGAATTGAAATTGGTCTATACCTTAGACTAAACCTCATAAAAGTAAGTCCGGTCCTCTGGTTATCGTTTTCCACATCCTCTTCTGTCGAGTTGACATCATATGTTCGTATTTTGTTTACGATTTCTTCGAATAATGAATGTTGAATTTTTTCGCAATATGTTTTAATATACTATATAGTAAACTGAAAGAATTTTGCGGGACTTGATTCTTAAAATGTTTGGTTACACCCGAACTTAGCTCCTTCTTACTTGTTTAATGTATTGCAGCAATTTGTTTTTAAATATATTTTGTACTATATTGATATAATGGTTTTTTTTCTATTTCCTTTTCAACAGCGAGTCACCGACAAGACCCAGGATGGAGCGCGGATTGCACGATCGTGATCGCGCGGGTGTACAAGACTTTGTGCTGCTCGAGAACATTCAAAGTGAAGAGGCATTCATCGGAAATTTGCGCAAACGTTTCCAAGAGAACCTAATCTATGTAAGTGGGTAAACACTAGTGGCAACATTTATATTTACCAAGCAATTGAAATACAAGGTATTTAAATAAAGAACAAAAGCAAAAAAAATAAGAAAACAAGAGGATAGACACAGCAATTAAACAACTCTTTTTATATTTATTAATTAAAATTAAATAAAACAAGTAAGAAAGGGCTATGATCGGTGGTAACCCAACATTTTATACTCTCGTAATTTGCAAAATTCAAATGCGAGGAAATACTTACTTTATATTAAAAAAACTTCGCGTAAGAATTCAATGTGTACAAGTACAAGTACAAAAAAAAAATAATAAAAGCGGGGATAACACCCCTCTACCTCATATAACGGTACTGTTCAAAACTACTAAAAGCAGAATATATCAATAACTAATATGCCAGAGAAATTAAGGGATAATCCTTCTCTTATAATGGTATGTCTGTTTATCAAAAATGGGTTGAATCGGACCAATATTTCCCTTAGCCCCCATATACCTAATATAAAGATTTTCGAACTTCCGGGTGACCTTGTACCACATATATTGGCCAATATGTGAGTTATCCCAATGAAAATAAGAGAGCATATTTTATTTCATAACAGTGTATCTTTGTGCCTAAAATAGATAAATTTAAGCGAAATTTTGGCCTTGCCCCTATTAAACTAATAGCAGATAGAATAGATTGATTTTATTTTAAAGTCAAATGGAAACTCAAAATAGATGAGCAATTGACTCCACCAGGTTTTTGGCACTCACGTATGAATTTTGTCACATTTGGCCAAAATTGCGTGTTTTAGTTGCTTAAAGCTGTTTATGGCCTGCTTCCCGCGATCGTCTCAAATCCATTATAAAGACCATCTGGTCTGTTCAAATTAAATTGCAATGAATATTGCATTTTTATGACGTTGCTTTAGAAATGGCTTAGGAATCCGATTTTTATTTTTAAGGCATACACATTTTCTTATTATTTGATGCACACGTCAGATCTAGATCAAATTGCGCTTTTATTTGTCTGCAACTCTTATGGTATTATACATATCTGGATTTTTCACAAAATTGGTTATTGATTAATCCCTAGTTGATTAATTCCATTAATCAATCAACGCTCCTCATCTGATAATTCAATTCCACGTGGCATTTTCCTAGAAATTCAAGAAATTAAATTTAATTGTGTCGTCTTAAATCTTTAGTCATGTACTGTACATACTTAAATAGTTTTATCTCCGCTTTTTCTACTGTTATGAGGTATAGGATTTCATCTGATAATGCCCACCTTTTTAACAATTTGGAGCCCGCAGGTACTTATTACTATTGCGATCCCCTGTATCAAATTACAGTTTTATATCCTAATTTGGAATTTAGTTATAACACCCTATGAGTTTTCGTTTAATGCCAATTTGCGGGCATGGCAATAGTCCGATTACGCCTATCTGCAATACTAACCAATATGTGTATCTCAATTTTTGCTCAAATAACTACTTGCACGGACAGACGGTCGGGACAGTCACCCGGTATTCAACTCTTGTTGACAACCTGATTATTACCATATATGTATATAAACTCCCTATATCTACATATCTCATTTAGTTTTAGGTGATACAGACAACCAATACTATTATACTCTGTAGCAACATGTTGCGTGAGCATAATACAATAAAGACACTTTTAATTATTAATTAATAGTAAAAAACTGAATAAAACATATTTTTTATTATCAATTATGTTTTTTTCCTAAAGAATATTGATAAAACTCAATTTGTTTTCTATTTCTTGTTCGGATTTTTTCAGACTTATATTGGTCAAGTACTTATATCAGTTAACCCTTATAAACAACTGCCAATCTATAGTGATAACGATATCAAAGAGTATCGCAACAAACACTTCTACGAGATACCACCACATGTGTAAGTATTGCCGTTTATAGTAGAAATATTGAATACAGTATAGACTAGTATAAAATAGTAAAAAGTCATAAAATAAATGGTATTGAATAGGAATATTATTGCTTTATTGCCGGCAATGATGTTTTTATGGCATTTATGAGACCATAAATCGCAAACATATATGGAGTAAGTTTAAGGTTAATATTAATTATACAAGGGTTGCCATTAATACTTTTAGACAAACATAACGAACATTATTATGAACAATAGTTAAAACAATGTTTTAATACTTCAAAATCTGATTCAAGATCATCAATACACTATTTCAATAAAATAATTCAGAATGCCCTAACCGAACCTTGTGACATCTAAAAACGTTTCTTCCTGATACGAAAGCAAAAAAACATGACACGCAATTTTATCAGTATATTCATATGTTAAAAAAATGGAAAACAATCGGATTTTATCAAACCAAAAATGACTGTCAAGATTAAGCAAAGATAGCCATTAGTGTATATGTATTTTATACAAGGGTACTCAACATACTAATGCCGATAACCCTAAGAGGTTTTGAGTAAGATCCCTAATGAATCCGATAACAACTGTTATGATCTGTAAAATAGAGTCGTCTTGGCTTCCTCAAAATCTCGTATAAAAAAATGTTCTATTACAATAAATAATTTTGGACGACATCCGCATCAGGAAAAGTAATAAGCAACCCTCTTAACTATTTCCAACCACTCATAATCTCCTTTATAGCAGTTATAATTAAAGAAAATATATTAATAACAGAGTGTCATAAATGACTTTATAATTAATCTATACATATTTTTATTTCTTCGCCAACAGTTTCGCAGTAACGGATAATGCTTTCCGGTCATTAATTGAAGAGAATAAAGGCCAATGCGTTCTAATTTCCGGTAAGCAAATTATTAATAATGCTAGAAATAAAATCAGATTAGTGTAAAAAGTAGTATAGTATACTTCCACCATTCAAAATAACACATATTAAAGGCATAGACCTTCGATATCAAAATGTCCTCTCAGTGAAAGCTTTCTGTATTAAAAAATTTTATACCAGCATTTATATTATATGCATGCACGCGATCTGCCTAATTACCTAGATGGGATGATCTAATTGTTTTATCATGAGAGCGTGTTTAAACATTCATGCGACATTCTTTAAAAATCGATATTGACGTTGGAAATTAATCTTAAAACCTCAAAACATAACATAAAACCCAACCGATCAACTGAATTTGCTGCAACTCACTTCCAAGTAATTCCTTCAAAGATATCGACTCACTTATCTTCGATTACGCCACTCTACATTACTGGTTTTTACACGAACTAAAATTCCAATAAAATTATGAAGATAAGATTTGAAAGCTTAGCGTCATCATACAATTGTGGAATACCAAAAAAGGAAAAATTATGCATTTCATTCCACAAGCATATTTCAGTCTTTTCTCAAAAATCACCGGCAAAAAAATACACTGCATTCAAGTAATTGTGCCGAATATTGTCGACTCCAAATTTTTCAAACATTTCGTCAGCTAAAAATTGGTTTATAAAAAAATACATATGTACATATATATATTTATTGTTCAATTCGATTTTTGTCGAAATGTATAACTTTAGATATACAGGAAAGTTATAAATATTTTTCCAAAGTTCTCCTAGTAATCCTCGAAATCCTCGAAACAAGTAGTTTCGTAGTAAATGATATGCTTAAATTGCCAAAAATTATAAGGGGTATTCTCTTGCTCTTGCAAAACCCTTGCACGGTGCAAGAATTGCAAATATTTCCTCTTGGTGCACCGGCACAACAACAAACACACGCAGAAAATTATTTGCAATGTCTGTAAAATATGTCAGACCAAAACCCATGTATATTTGCGAGCAATGACACTTAAAAATATAATTGCAACCCTGTATTAGCTGTAATTTTACATAAAGACATATTTCGCCGTTAAATAATCGAGGAAGGTAAGTTTTAAATAGATTTTATAATTTCTTTTTAAATTATAAAGTTTTTACAGTTTTTTGGTAAGAATGAAAGCAATTCCCAATAGTCATTTGCAATAAATTGGACCGAATCAGCTGTTCACATATCACTAGATTCTACAATGGGTGCTCTCGTGCCCTTGCATATTTCGGCATAGGATTTTTGCATTTTGTGTCATCATTTCCAAAGGGAAACGTCATAGACCCTATGAAGTATATACATATACATATAATTGATCAGCTTGACGAATGGAGTTGATTTAGCTAGTCCTCAGTTTTAGAAATATCGATTTGAAATTTTGCACCTGTTCTTTTCTCACTAACGGCCGATATCGGAACCCTGTAACATACAGCTGCCAAACTGAACGATCGAAATGAAGTGCTTGCATGGAAAACTTTTTTATTTTACGAGATATCTTCATCAAATTTGGCATTTGTTATTTTCAATGGCAACAGCGCAATCTCCAAAGAAATTGTTCAGATCGAAGCTCTATAACATATAGCTTTCATACACACTGAACAATCGGAATCAAGTGCTCCGAATATATTGTTCAGATCGAAAAACTATAGCATTTAGCTGCCATACAAACTGGCCGATTAAAGTTTTGAAAGTAATCTTTTGCTTTTGAAAAGGGTATCATAACACCGGTGCAACTGAAGTTAACATACTTTCTTGCTTTTAAAATAATCGTGACTAAATAAAGTTACTAAGTTCTCGTAAGCAATTTGCATACATATCTTCTTCACGAAGAGAACATTGAATTTCTGAGAGAGGCCAAATGCAAATTTAATTTGAATTTGTTTATTTTTGTTTTATAAATTCCATACTAACTAGTATTATATAGTATAAGACGACAGCTTGTATTCACTTTTTTATATTTCAGGCGAAAGTGGTTCCGGCAAGACTGAGGCCTCCAAGAAGGTATTGCAATACATTGCCGCCTGCTCCGGTCATCAGTTCACTGTTGAAAGTGTTAAGGAAAAATTACTAAAGAGTAATCCGGTGTTGGAAGCTTTCGGAAATGCGAAAACCAATCGCAATATCAATTCTTCGCGTTTTGGCAAATATATGGATATACAATTCGACTTTTCCGGCACACCAATTGGTGGACACATTCTCAATTATTTGTTGGAGAAATCACGTGTGGTTAATCAAAATGGTGGTGAACGTAATTTTCATATTTTCTATCAACTGTTGGCTGGCGCTAGCGAAGAGCAATTGAAGCAGCTTGAGCTGACACGCTCTTTGGACCATTATAACTACCTAAGCGACGGGGTAAGCATTACTTTTAACAAGAATTTGAAGAAAATTTATTAATCCTAACTTACTCTTGCAGCAAAATGGTGTGGTAAAGGGCATAAACGATGCCGGCGATTTTAAGGTGGTGCAACAGGCCATGACTGTTATCGACTTCAAGCAGTCTGAGCAAAATGAAATATTCAATATTATAGCCAGTGTTTTGCATTTGGGCAATGTGAGTTTCACCGAAGCCGAAGGCATTGCGAAGGTTGAGAAATCCGCGACCGTCACCACGATCGCCAAATTGCTAAATGTAGATCAGAAGGAATTACACGCGGCGCTTACAAATCGCACAATCGATGCACGTGGCGATGTGGTCACTTCACCTTTGAACCGTGATTTGGCCATTTACGCACGCGATGCGCTAGCAAAGGCCATCTATGATCGTCTGTTCACTTGGCTGGTTCAACGCTTAAATATTTCGCTACAGGCTAAAGATTTGCGCGGCGCTCTCAACAATGTGATGGGTATTTTAGATATCTATGGCTTTGAGATCTTCAAGAAGAATAGTTTCGAACAATTCTGCATTAATTTTTGCAATGAGAAGCTACAGCAATTGTTTATTGAGCTCACATTGAAATCTGAACAGGATGAATATCGTCGCGAAGGCATTGAATGGGTGGCAGTCGAGTATTTCGACAACAAAGTCATTTGCAATTTGATTGAGGAGAAATACAAGGGTATCATATCTATATTGGATGAAGAATGTCTGCGTCCAGGTGAACCCACTGATATCACCTTCTTGGCTAAACTCACCGATAAACTGTCAAAACATCCGCATTACATTTGCCATGAGAAATCTTCAACGCAAGTGCAAAAGACAATGGGACGTGATGAATTCCGTTTGGTGCACTATGCTGGAGATGTGACTTACAATGTTAACGGTTTCCTCGATAAAAATAACGATCTTTTATTCCGTGACTTGAAGGAGACGATGAGTAAATCAGATAATGAAATTATACGCTCTTGTTTCCCAGCGGCAGAGTATAAGAACAAGAAGCGCCCAGACACGGCTATCACACAGTTTAGAAATTCCTTGAATAATCTCATGGAGATCCTTATGTGCAAGGAACCATCTTATATACGTTGCATCAAGCCAAACGATCAGCAACTGCCAGGAATCTTTGACGATGAACTGGTTCTGCATCAAGTGAAGTATTTGGGTTTGATGGAGAATTTGCGCGTACGCCGTGCTGGTTTCGCTTATCGCAGGTTGGTCGTAAATATTTATCAGTTTTTTGTATCACCTACATCTTTCAGCCAAACCAATAAATAGTAGTCGTGTTCGACTAAAAGAAATGGGTAGATAGAAGGGTGATTTTATGAAATTAATAGAGAGATTATTTTTTTTTTTTTGGTTTTCTTCATTTCATTTTCTCCTTTAACAACGCATAAATGTATGCTTTGAATAAGTAAGACTTTAATCCGTTAGGTTATTCAGATTCAGAAAATGTCTATTGCAGCAAGAGCTCTGCATCTGTTACAAATTATCTACGAGTCTTTTGTTTTGTTTTGTACATTGTTTTTTTAATAGTTACTCTAATTCCATTTAAGTACCTATGTAGTAAGAAATTATAAGTTTCAATGTTAGGCACGGACGAAAAGTTCTGTAATTGCTTTTTTAACGGATTTAAACCATTGGTAAATAGATGTTGATTAGTAAGTAGATTTAAAAGAGCTTACAACAATGAATTTACTGTCATAAGGAATTTCTTTGAGGCAGAGGGTATGTATATACTTGTAAACGTTTATCCGAAACAAGTCCGGAATGATAATAATTTAAGCTCTTATAATATTTCGAACTCAAGCTCTCCGTCGACATTAAGTGATGATTAGCGTTTCGGGCATTATTTGGAAAGTGAAAGTTGGAGAAACTGTTGCACTCTCTCTCTCTCTCTCTGTCAGTAGCCTTTTTACCTATGTTTACCCAGGCGACATTCTGAATGTTCAGCTATTCTTCCTTCTGTCTTCAGCAGAGACCAAATCAGTGATCCAGGAATAGATCATTTTGTAAACTCTTTCTCTTTTGCGGACTGTTTTGGTAAATAAGGTCGGGTTTTGGTTTTCTTACTTCATACATTTCGAACTTAACCGCATATATCCTGAACTATAAATTATTGATATATTTATTTTACATAATTTATCGAACTCTGTTCATTAACAGAACTTATGAAACGTTCCTCAACCGCTACAAGTCGCTCAGCAAAACCACCTGGCCGAACTTCAAGGGTTCAGCTAAAGAAGGAGTGCGCATACTTGCCAACGATTTACACTATGGTACCGATGATTATCGTTTGGGTGAAACGAAAATTTTCATACGCTTCCCCAAGACACTATTTGACACAGAAGATGCTTTCCAAGCTAAAAAACACGACATTGCTGCCATAATACAATCGCGATGGAAGGGTCTTGTACAACGTCGAAAATACCTCAAATTACGCGAGCAAATCATTACATTACAATCATATTGCCGTCGTTACTTGGCCATAAAAGCGCTGCAGCGTCGACGTGATGCAGCCACCAAGATACGCGCTTTCATCAAAGGTTTCATTACACGCAACGATGCACCGAATGGTTACAATGACGAATTCATTGCGAACATGAAACGTATGTGGCTATTGCGTCTGGCCAAACAGCTGCCCACCAAAGTTCTGGATCAAAGTTGGCCTTCCGCACCGGTACACTGTCAGGAGGCATCCACCTATCTGCATCGCTTGCACCGCTTGCATTTGGCGCGCAAATATCGCTTAAGCTTATCGAGCGAACGCAAACGCCAGTTCGAGTTGAAAGTGCTGGCCGAGAAGCTGTTCAAAGACAAGAAGGCTAACTACTCGGCCAGTGTGCCATATTGGTTCCAGAACGATCGTATACCCAAGGAACACGTAGCAGAAATCAATAATTTTGTTGCCAATTCGTTGAATGGTGAGAGCCTGAAATATGCATCGCCATGCACAAAATACGATCGTCACGGCTATAAGCCGAGAGAACGTTTCGTGTTGCTTAGCAACAAGGCTTTCTATGTTTTGGATGGTAAGAGCTACAAGCAGAAACATCGTTTGCCATTGGAGAAAATCGATTTCGTTGTCACAAATCATAGTGACAGCCTGCTGGTCATACGTATACCACTCGAGTTGAAGAAAGATAAGGGCGATTTAATACTGGAAATACCATATATCGTTGAGTTCGGCACCATCGTAGTGGACACAGTCGGCACAGCCAATATATTTAGCATCGTTAGTCGCGATTCGTAAGTTTATTTTTTATTTATACATATACAGTTGTAATTATATTAACAATGTGTTATGTAATTCTGCAGCTTGGAGCACAATGTGGTTAAAGGCAAGGGCGGCGTTATCGATATTCAGACCGGTGGCGAACCAGGCATCGTACGTGATAAGGGTGGTCATCTTGTTGTCGTAAGTTTTTTTTAAGTAATGAAAATCGTCTTTTAATAGTAATTTATTTGCGTGATTTCGTTATCTTGCAGATTGCTGGACAATAAATAAGCGATAAAAGTACTAACCACCTTTAACTTGAAATCAGGGCTTTAAAACAATGGATGTATTTTTTTATATAGTTTGTTATACATAAATTATTTGTAATTGTTATCTGAACTTTTGCTGCAGATTCATTCCAGATTTTATACACTTTTTTAACTTTACATATATACAAACGATTTTTATTGTATGCGAAAAGTATTTACTAAAATCATATAATTTATTTCCTAAAATAAAGATAATAATTGATTTGTTAGAATGATAATAATACTAACACGTCTTTTTATTTTTTCAACTTAATTAAATTTGAAAACATAACCGGCCAAACGTTTCAGTAATTTTTTTGCAGATTGTACAGTTGCCTTGAACAAAACTCCATGCCAAAAATCGTGAAGATGTCTCGTCCAATAAAAAAGTTTTCCATATGAGGAATTGATTTTTATCGAACACTTCTTGGGTAGAAAAGGACGTGTGCGAAATGGACAGACAGACGGAGATTGCTAAATCAACTGAGCCGTCACGGTAATCATTTATACATACAGTGGCTCCATCGCATAATGGGACAGAAGTTTTTCTAATACAGTAGAATCCGGTTATAACGACATTCAAGGGACCGATGAAAATACGTCGTTGTAACCGGTCGACGTTCAAACAGAATTTAGAGATTTTTTTTTTTTTTTGCTTTTACGCTTCCCCTAGTGTTTTCATACTAACTGTAGTACGTTGGAATATTTTTTTTTTTTGCTATTAAAAAACCGTTTTCAGTAAAAATAAAATTTATTCCAATTCAAATTATGTATACATACATATTATCAACATATGTACTCGTACATAGTAATATACATACGTACAATTATACAAATTTACTTCAAAAAGTCTGTAATTTTACCTTGTTTTTTCTTGTTATGGTGAAAATAAGAATCGCGTACAGCATTATGAAGAATAGACATCATATTTTTTGCAGATTCATCAACGAAATTAGCATGTACAAATTGATTTAAAATTTCTGCAGTTTTTAGAGCTTCAGATACGCTTGGAGATGAAGAAATCTGGTCATTTTCATCAGCGCTGTCATCACTATCACTCTTGTCGACAATTACATTTTGCACAATTGCTTCATCGGTTAGTTCACCACATATTGCAATACTAGAAAATTCCTCGATTTCTTCTGTTGATATGGCTAGGCTACTTTCAAAAGCACTTGCCCAAACTGAGAGCGGAACATCATCTTCATCATCAAAATCAGATAATATTGAGGTGCTGGTAACGCCTATATTCGCGATAGAAAATCCAGCATGCTTGAAACAGTTGAAAATCGTTATTTCAGAAACCTTGTTCCAAGCATCATACATCATAAGAATGGAATCAAGTATTGTAATCTTCACTTGCCCAACCTTGTTATTTTTAATGTTATCGTGGACGTTAGTTTTAGAACAAGGAATTTTCGAAAATATGATTTAAACGCACGAATTACTCCTTGATCCATAGGTTGCAATATGGATGTAGTATTCGGTGGTAGAAAAACTAGAGTAATGCTTCTCAAGTCATCGATTTTAGGGTGTGCTGGACAATTATCAACCAAAAGTAGGATTTTTTTTTCGTTTTCTTGAGTTCACGATCCCAATCACGCACCCATTTCGTAAAAATATCAGATGTCATCCAGGCTCTGCTATTACTAACATAATCGACAAGTAACGACCGTACATTTTTGAAACATCTTGGACGCTTTGACTTTCCAATTACAAGCAATTTTCTTTTTATTGTGCCACTCATGTTTGCTGCAATTAGCACAGTTAGTCTTTCTTTCGACAGCTTTCCGCCTAAACATTTTTCTCCTCTAAATTTTAAAGTTTGATTTGGAGTCAACTTATAAAATAATCCCGCTTCATCAGCGTTAAAAATCTCATCATCGCTAAATTGGGCTTTCAAATTTGGCCAAACTTTTGCTAACCAGTCGCTCACATCACTCTTTTGGACTGACAGAGATTCACCAGCAACTTTGCCTGCAACAATATTGTGTCTTACTTTGAATCGGCTGATCAACTTGTTGAGCATTCGAATCCAGAAATGTTAAACTTCTTGGCAAAATCATTTGCTTTTTCTTGTAGTATAGGCCCATTTATAGGTATACCCTTATTACGCTGCACTTTAAACCACTGCAATAATGCTTTATCACATCATCTTGACTCGAAACTCTCACACGTTTAATTTTAAGAACATTTTCATTGAATAGAGGTTCAATTTTGCTTTTATTTTTTTGATTGTAGATATTGAGGAATGACTAACACCGAACTCTTTTGCAAGAAGTGCATTTGATTCGCCAGCTTCTAAGCGATGTATAATTGTAGCTTTTTCTTCAATAGAAAAACATTTTCTCTTCAGAGCACTCATTGCGGCGCATCTTCTTATTGTCTGACCGCGAAAAAATAACTAACTAACTGACATTTATACATTGAAGACGAGACTGATCTAGAAAAATTTACGAAATACATACATAAGTAAATAGCTACATATGTACTAGCGAAAGACATAAAAACAGTGTACCGTACTTTACCGTTATTGATTCCGCAACTGATCGGCGACATTCATTCTTAATAAAAAAAGCATGCGTCGTCGTTATAACCAGTAAACTTATCTTAAAATTTCGTGAAATTACGTCGCTAAAGCCGGTATGTCGCTAAAAACGGTGACGCTTTAAGCAATGTTTTTTTCAAAAATTTGTATTAAAACGAAACTTTAAGTTGCGTTTACGTCGCTAAAAGCGGTCGGACGCTGTAAGCGAGGTCGTTATATTCGGATTATACTGTATTAATGTGCTCCAAACAGAAAAACAAACAAGTAAGAAGGGGCTCAGTTCGGGTGTAACAGAACGTTTTATACTCTTGCAACTTGCAAGAATCAAAGCTCGGGAAATTTCTTCAGGGAACTCGTCCGGAAAAGGCCGGAAAGGCTAAATTAAATCTATTGCCTTGATGTGGATGTGATCCCCCAGAGGACCAAATTTTTTATGTTGGGGATATGAGGCTTACACCAATTTCATTCCTATCCAATTTTTTTTAATATTTAAGAAAGTTGACCATCTAATTTCATTAAAATATCACATTTTAACCACCCTTTACGGTTTAAAGTGGAGAGACGGAAATCATTTTATGATCAACTCTATATTTATTTTGGGTTGGTTACATGTCATCGTAATGACTGACCATTGACGTTGACGTCGTTTACAATGACGTCTTGAGAGTGTACATGGCTCTTAGCACGCAACTAGCTCTGATTCAAATTCAGCACAGACGCTCGCTCTTCATCATTACTTACATATTCGCCAAGAAATTGAGGTAGTAGTGTCCTAAGCGTAAATACCAACAAATTAATTTTTTTTTTCACCGACCATTATATGGAATGAATAAAAGTCCATGCAGGTTACTTTTTTAATTACGTTGGTTTGAGGGATATTACAGTGATATCCCTCTCATCTCTTCCATTTAATCAATAGGTATTGTAGAGCATCATAATATCGGTGAGTGTCTGCAATGCTGGCGAGAGAATCATGGTACTTCCGCAACATTTCTCGGTGCTGCGGGGTCAGCGCTCTCAACCACAGCCAGCACATCGATGGCCGCCGGTGCGTTGTAGCAGTCTTCGCCCAATAGTTCTTTTATACTTATGTATAACTCAATTATTGGCCGATATATCCAGCATAAAATCACCTGGAAGTTCGAAAATCTTTCTATAAGGTATATGGGATCTCAGGGAACTATTGACTCGATTCAAGTCATTTGTGATACACAGACACATACTATTATCAGGGAAGGAAGTAGGCGTGGTTGTAGTCCGATTTCGTTATTTTCACATATAGGAATGTGATAAGAACGCCACGGTCGGGTCCCGAGATATGGGATTTCACCAAAAAGTGCCCTCTGATACCATCTCGGAGATAAAATTTTATTTTATTATTGTTTAAATTTTTTTCATCCATTTTTACACTGTCGATAGGAGTTCGTATAATATTTGAGTTTAGAAAGTTTGGTTATTGTAGCCTTAGTCGTTTAGGTGAAATGTACATTAAACACATTAGAGAGCGGGACCACGCCCACTTTTCCAAAATTTTTCTACTTCTATCTCCTGCCAAATTACAGTTGTATAGTATATGTTCATTTAGTGCTTTGTCATGACAGTTTATTGGTTTTCGGTTAATGGGCTTTTGTGGACTTGGCGGTGATCCGATTACACCCATTTACGAATTTTTTTTGTGCTAAAGAACCTGCATATCAAGTTTCATCAAGATATCTCAATTTTTACTCAAGTTACAGTTTGCAAGGACTTACGGACAGACAGTCACCCAGATTTCAACTTTTCTCGCTATCCTGATCATTTATATATACATAGCCTTATATCTATCTCGTTTAGTTTTAGGTGATAAGTACAACCGTTAGGGGAACGAAATTATAATACTCTGTAGCATAAAAGTTGTGAGTATAAAAATTGTGGCTGTTCATCAGTGGCGTAGCTACAACTTCGGACGCCCGGGGCAAAGGATCTTCTGCCGCCCCCCTTTATCTACCTACCTACAAGTTTCATGAGGTGGTTCGAACAAAAGTGAATTTTTACAAAATATCTTCAATATTAATTATATAAAATTTAGGAACTAGAAGCCACGCAAATTGTGAAGTTCCAAAATTCTCACAATACGGTTTTTGAGGAAATTGATAGTAAATTTACAAGACATCTTATTAAAAGCCATAGAAAAACCCCATCTTGTACACTTTTGACACAATTTGCAGGAATTTTTGCCCGAATTGGAGTTTTAAAGAACAGCGAATATCGTTTTGCCGCCCCTCAAGACGTTTCGCCACCAGATATAAAAATTCACAATAGCAGTATTCGGCCAAAATTAAGCTTTATTTTGATATAAAAATTAATGGATATTAATAAAAAAGTAAAAATCTGGACGCTTGAAGGGTAGAAATGTACCTAGTATAGATACTAGTCTAAATATATAGATTATAAAATGTATAATCAAACATTAGAACATTAAAGTTAAGAAGTTCGTAAAATTCCTACTTATTTGTACGATTTAACGTAACGAAATCGAGTTTTAGATTTTCAGGTGGAAGGTGGAAGTGAAGCATAGCCTAAGCGTGCAAGGATATTTGACGCTCCATCTAATTTGATATTTTTTTAATTACGGTCAGTTGGAGCGCGGGGCCCGGAGCATTTGCTACTCTTGCTACGTGGCTAATTTGGCACTGCCTATAAATACTGTTTTTAGGGTTCCAGATGCCCTTCTAAAATAGGAATGGCTACTTTGCCCCCAGAACAACAAATTCCCGCTCTTTACTCACTCCATTTTAATGCATCACAAAGGCGACATTTATTTTCCATTCGGCTAATTTTTATGAGCCTGTGGCTACCGTAATCCAATACATTTTTCAAATATCTGGTAAATATTTTCCGACGCTCTGCTTGACCCTGAGGGACTGTGAGTCGTTATACTTATATACATATGTATGTGCAAAATGATCTATTTCTGATTTGTACCAAGTAACATACATACACCCTGCGAAATAAGTATAAAGGCGGATGTTTTTCTTATCATTACTCTCTTGATTTGCAACCCACAAAATAACTTTTTTTTTTTGCAAATGCGTAATTGACTTCTGTGGCAACTTTAGGCAATATCGATAAGTTTTGCTCATCCTTGTGTGTGTATGAAAAATAAAACGTGATTAAAACCGTCAGGAAGTGCGAAATAAGTATAAAGGCAGTGTTAAAATTAATATTTTATAAAAAATTATACTGACGGTACAAGGAAATACAAGTAAGTATCTCTTATTTTAGTCTATTTTTAATAAATTACACAAGTATTTTATATTTAATATGTAAACATTTCAGAATGCCACGCGGCAAACCATTAACCCTTGAGGAAAGGGGAAAATTGAAACGTATCATGAAGAAAGACGGTCGAATCGCGATATTGCGAGGCGGTTAAACAGATCTAGCTGTGTCATCGACAACTTCATAAAAATGGGTCATCTATATTGGAAAAAAAGTGACCAGGACGGACATCAAGGATCGACAACAGGACGAAAAGGGAGATTTCCAGGCTTGCAGTCAAGGAAAATTTAAGCGCAAAAGAGATAGTTGGAGAAATGGACTTGGGAGTAGGTGTGCGACGCGTACGACAAATTTAAAAAAAAGATTTAACTCTCTCCTACGAAAAAAAATGTTCCAAACCAGCGCTGCTACCTCGGCATAAATTGGCTAGAATACGGTTTGCTGAAAAATATTTTTGTTGGGATGAAGAATGAAAAACTGTAATATTTTCGGATGAGAAGAAATTTAATTTGGATGGGCCGGATGGTGCAGATAAGTATTGGCGCAAGAAAGGCACTCCCAAGCAAAAACGTCAGCGCCGAAACTTTGGACGTGGTTCCCTAATGGTTTGGGCGGGATTAATGTACCCAGGGACCACACCTATCTGCTTCATTAGCACCAAGATGGACTCCGATTATTATATCCAGCTTCTAGATGATGTCTTAATATCGTTTGGAGAAGATCTATCTGTTCCAGAATATATTTTTCAGCAGGACAACGCAGCAATCCATCGTTCAAGGAAGACAAAAGAATTCCTATTATCCCGCGGAGTTCCAACTCTCGATTGGCCTGCGATTAGTCCTGACCTAAACCCAATTGAAAATCTCTGGTCACTGCTAGCGAGTAAGGTTTTCAGTCATGGACGTCAACTTAAGAACATTAAAGAGCTCAAAGTAAAAATTCAACAAGAATGGAGGAACATTGAGCCATCGTACATTCATTCTCTCATTACATTATCTCTCAATGCACCGATTCTTGTAGCGGACAAAGACAAGACAAAGGCGTTCTTTAATTCTCGGAAAATTGTATTGCAGGCCACTGACTTAAGTCACGATTTTAATTCTATCGAGGTTTTTCGGCGATATCTTTCAGACAAAATGTATGTATGTATCTTTCAAGCAATAAGTCAGCCTTAAGCAACTAGAACGTGCAATTTTGGCCGAATAGGACAAAATTCATACGTACGTGCTAAAAAAAAAAACTGGTGGAGTCAATGTCTCATTCATCCAATTGGTGAAAATATATAAGGGTATCACAACCCTTTATTAAAAAAATCAATACTATCTGATTTGTAAATAAATTGAACTTGTGTGTTGCTTGTTTTTGCTCACACTTGTATAAATAAATAGAAATAAAAATACATTGAATACTCAGTGCTCTCGTGAAACTTGAACTAATGAAAACCATACTGTATTTTAATTCTTAAACTCGTTTTATTAGTTTTTATACTCACAGCTGTTAAATTTTTCTTGCATAATTCAAAATACTAGAATTCTGTGGATTGCTATTTAATGATTCATGAGCGATTTACTTAATTAGAGCTATCTCTTTCGTGAAGAATAGAAGGATCATGTATCATGTACATATGTACATATGTATGTATGTATGTAGTACATATATGGACATTTCCACAAAAAGGTCCACCACGCGTGCAAAATTCAAACAGTTCCTGAAAACTTTTTGTTGATAAATAATAAATCTCAAATGTGTTTATTTTATAAATATAAAGGAATTTTTATTTTCTTCTAATTTTGAGCCGAAATATACAACGAATACACAAAGTTTACAAAAATCTGACTCTTTTGACCAAATATAACAACGTTTTTCCTTGTTATATTCCCTAATTCAAAGTAATACTATGATGTTTTTATAATTTAAAAATTTTCAGCTGATAGTAACATAATGTTCAACAGGCAGACGGACTGAGTGGAGATCGAATAACGGTAGTTTTTTGTGTTTGCTTCTGCTTATATTCGTATGTCGCGTCCGTTACCGAAAAACATCATTTTATTGTTCTCATTAGTGAACAAAGTGTTGAAGTGTAAATTGCTTTCAGACTAAAAGCAGATACATCATTTCACTTAAAAAAAGTAATAATTGGCTCTCGGCAAAAACGATTAATAAAATTTATTGGTGTTTGAAATTCGTCGCGTCCGTTACCAGTAAACCTTAAATATTAAATAAAGTTGTAGAAATTGCACAAAATTAAAATTTTATTGATGGCAAAAAACGGCAAAAGAAACAAGAAAAGCAATAACGTGTGTGAAAATGAAGTATAGAGAGAAAATGAAAGAAAACGTCGAGAAATGGCAGGAATACAAGAAGAAAGAAGCAAAACGAAAGCAAGAGTACCGAAAAAGATTATCGCAAAAAATGAAAACTGATAGCAATTTATTAGAAAAGAAGTAAGAAAAGGACCGTGTTAGGCTGCAAGTTTTGCGGCAAAAAAAGTGCATAAATATAATTGACAGTTTGAATTGCGAAATTTACAGCTGTAAACAAACGATGGGAAAAGCAATTAAAAAAGTTGAGGCTGCGCTACCTAAAAACCTGAATAGAAAAATAGCTATCCTCAAATCTTTATGCAATAAATATATTAAGCCAACAGAAACGATGAATGAAAATACAACCAAGTCATCAAAAAGCCAGATGCGCGAAAAATTAATTGAACAATTCTTTTTGCAAGATGGAATCAGCGTTCAAGCTCCTGGGAGAAAGGATACAATGATAATCAATGGGAAAGTAGTCTCAAAACGTTTTATGCTTATGACCTTAACAGAAGCAATCAACTTTTCAAAGCCGAATATACCGAAGAAAAAGTCTGCAAAACTATTTTTATTCGTTCTAAGCCAACTTATATTCAGTTAATCAATAATTTACGACACAATATGTGTGTCTGTAAGTACCATGCAAATTTTATTTTTCTACTACAAGGCTGCGCAAAGGTTATACCGCAGATCCCCGCCAAAGCTGAATTATTTCTTACATCAGTTTGCTGCGACGTTATGAATGAAAAGTGCATGGCTAATAATTGTGACAGCTGTGTACGCGATATTAAAGACGATCTAGTCCAATACAGTTTATTAAAAATTTAATACGCAAATCAAATGGAAACTTTTTTTGTAAAAAATTTTTAATCTACTACGGTTTTTAAATCACTGTCTTGTAATTATGTTTGTTTTTACCATACTTAGCACCATTGCTGAAATGAACATCCATGAACATCCTGGGAAATCCCTTTATTCGATAAATCTTACCTACACATTTTGTTCGCACGATCTTTACATTGTGTCCGTGATTTTATTGCTGAAATGGATACCTCCAGCGATGAAACCGATTTTAGTCCAGTTCGTCGCAAACAATCGCGCTTGTTATCAAGTAGCGACGAACAATTATGTAGCAATGTAAATATTTTTCCCTTATTTCTATTCTAATTTTTCTGTTCTTAGTTCTGGATTAACAGTTGTTTTTTTTTGTTTTTTGCTTAATCTACCAATTTTTCACCTGTATGAATTATGTATTTTAAGTTTTAATGCTCAATAAAATGCCACATGAACATACAATTTGCATGCATATCTGAATTTTTATACTTTTCAACATTTTTTACACGGTTTTTCGAAGTAAATATTGTTCTTTATTTAATCTTACACGGGTTTCAGACGACATGGAACGTATCTCCCCTTTTCCTATAGGAAACGCCTCTTTTTTTACACGGTTTTTTTTACACAGATTTCTGAGGAACGTATCCGTGTAAAAAAAGAGTTGGGTGTATATATGTATGTATGTATATATATATTTAAATGATCAGGGTGACGAGAAAAGTTGAAATCCCGTTGACTGTCTGTCTGTCCGTCCGTCCGTTCGACCTAAATCTCCTAAACCACTTACGCGACAATATCCAATTTTACTCAGCAAAATATTATTAGAAGTTCAACCAATATTGGGAAAATGGACGAAAACGGATGAAAACCCCGTTCACTCCCTATATAACGGTGCGGTTCAAAACTACTAAAAACGCGATAAGTCAATAACTAAATACGCTAGAGTCATTAAATTTTACCACTGAGATGGTATGAGAGAGTTTTATGGGAGCTGGTGTAAAAGTGAACTATGGGCGTGGCACCTCCCACTTTTTGATAAAATCACTTATCTCGGGATTCATATTCTTATGTCACGATATGAAAATGAGCAAAATCGGATAATAATGACGCTTACTTTCCATATACATATGTAGCACAATTCTAAATTCCACTTGATTCCTTACATACTATCCAGTACACAAATCAAGAAGCAATTAATATAACGCGATTAAACTTTACACAAGTGATGCCTTTAGTGTATGCCACCTTATGACCAAAAATCAAATCCAACAAAAACTGTTCAAGTTCTTAGGTACGGATTATTTGGACCCCAGAGTCTATAGTTGACTTTTAATCGAAAATATCGGTCAATGTCTGAGGTATATAAATGAAATTCAGGGATAGTACTACTCTGACAATGGTATGTTTGTGTGTCAAAAATGGGTTAAATCGGATTCCAGGTGACTTTGTACCGCTTGCAAGTTGCAAGAGTATAAAATGTTCGATTGCACCCGAACTTAGCCCTTCCTTACTTGTTTTATACGTACTTTTATTGAGGCACATCATATCGGTGTAAATTTTCACGTTTATATATTTTTGAATTATGGACTTTAGAAAATGTGTGAAGTAATATAACTTATTACCGAAGCAAATTTAATAAAGCATCAATACCTACTTATTAGAAGCTTCGTTAACAAAAAACTTGATATTAACCTTTTATCCTGCTATGATAACATTTTAAAGGAAAAACAGTCCTGATGTTTCAGAATCTTATGTTGAAGTGGAGATAAAAAAATTATTGGACCACACCGCGTCACGAACGTAATAAATGAACGCAATGAGTCCTCTAATCACCTAATACAAGATGTGTTCCAAAGTAAACTTTTTGAACGTAGCGCCATCTGCGTTAGAATGTGCTATCTTTATCGATTGTCCAGTGAGAATTTCATGATATTTCATAGATTAAAAGTGAAGTTATTGCGTTTTAAGTGTCAGTATGTTTGTGTTATCGGTGCGAAAAAGAGCTTCGAACAAAGAGCCAACATTAAATTTTGTTTTAAAATTGGTAAAACTTTTACCGGAACGTTTCAATTGAAGAAACAAGTTTATGGCGATGATTGCCAATCCCCTAGCAGAGTGCACGATTGGTTTCAACGTTTTCAAAGTGGTCGTGAGGACATAAATGATGATCAATCAAAATCCGTGATCACCGGAAATTCCATCGTAACTATGCGTGAATTCATCAAAATCAGCCGAAATCACACTTTAATGGAATTGAGCATCTCTAAGACATCGATTTATCGCATTTTGACCGAACATTTGGGTTTACGAAAGGTGTGTGCACGGTTTGTCCCGCACAAATTGACTGACGACCAAAAACTGCTCAGAATCCAACAATCGAAGGATGATTATTTGACCAAAAATCACATCACTCCCCGTGTTCATCTGATATGGCACCGTGCGAGTTCTTCCTTTTCGGAAAAATGCGTTTCCCCCTGAAAGGAAAGTGTTATGCAGAAGTAGAGGCCATTCAAAAGGCTTGCACCAGCATACTGCCGGCTATACCGGCCATACCGCCCAACGATGATGACGAGCACAAACAAATTTCCGCTCCCAATGTTATCCAATATGCACCAGTTTCAATAGGAGAGATCTACGAAGAATCTACTGAGTCAAGCAATAAGTAGGTTAAGATGTATCGACTCCATCATACACGAAAGAACTAACGGCTCATTACAAATCAGGACTTGCTAACCCGATTACTTTTGAGCTTAGATCCTTTCAGTCAAAGAAAAATATCATGCAAAAGTAAATCAATTTTGTTAAAATCAGTTTTTGATTTAGTTGAGTAATATTCTAAAAATTCCTTTTTTCGTCTATCAACTTTTTTAATGTAATATAATTAATTAAAATTCATTGCCATCGGATGGTGGCGGAGTGGGAAACGGGGAGGGAGATTTTAAAAAGCTTTGGCAAAAGTTTCACTTTTATATAGTTGATGTCATCCACGCTGGCTTTGTAAGTTGGTGGAGTTAAAATGTTTAACTACTCTAGGATATTTTGCCTTTCCAATTACAAGCAATTTAATCTTGTGTTATTCAGTATCATTGTCACAATGTAATACGCTGTTCTTCAGATTTGTTTTCCGGTGTCTTTTTTCTTTCATTGTACTATAAACGTATGATTTTCAAAGGATCAAAGTAGACATTCCTGTTTTAGAAAAGCCAGTGGAACCACTTTTCTGCTGAGCTGCCCAACCCCAACGAAGTTAAAAAATTATATGTCACCGTCACTAAAAGCATGATACACGGACCATGCGATGTACTGAACAGTACGTCCCCTTGCATAAAGGACGAAAAATGCACAAAAAAATATCCACGCGCGCTCTCAAAACATACACAAAAAAATGATTAACCCTTGTATTGACGTACATATGGCGCTCTAGGAAGAGGGACGTTCTGTTAATCTTAATCTTAGAGGCACCGCGGAAAGCGTGTGCGTGGACAATAGCTGAGAGGTTTCTTATTCACGCTTGCTTTACAAAGTTTTTAACACTTACATAAATGTGGTGTTTTCCAGCTCGGTCCAGGCTATGAAATATATATGTAAATACATAAATAGCCCAAAGGATGAGATCCATATGTTTCAGGCGAGCAGTTATGTAAGTAGTAATGAAACGGCGTGGAGAATACTCAGTTTATCGTTACATGAAGTGGACCAAGCAGTGATCTATCCTGCTGTACATCTCCCAAATGGCGAGAGCGTGTATCTACCGAGGCAAAACTGCCAGACCGAATTGCAACACCGCCTATTACCACCCTCACCTCATTTTCCGCTTGTGCCAGGAAGACGAGTTTGCTCGTACGTTGTTCTTTGTAGAAATTCCAAGGTATTACAAACGTCGAGTGCAGGGCGCACCCGTCGACAGGTGGCCTGGTGTGAAAGCCTCAGATGTCTTGAGTAGAATTTTTATCATACACATAACACCCTTTGAGCGTTGTTGTGTATGGTTGCTGCTGAATATAATCCGTTTTCAAACACTCAAAATGGTAGATGGGCACGTAAAGGACAGTTTCCGAGAAGCCTTTCAGGCGATGGGGTTGCATGAAAACGACGGTCACTGAGACGAAACGATGGACGACTCCATATTGTGCTGGACAGCGCCTACGTTGAGAGAGCTCTTTCCGATTATAATAAGCTACTGCGGACTCTCTAACCCCAGCAATTGTGCAACAAGTAAAAAAACGCTTTGTCAGAGGACGATGCTCGCCGATACCAAGGAATAACACTAACCAACGATGACATAAACGACAAATGACATGACGAAGACATTAAAGTAAGTGACGGGAAGTAAAATATACTAATGAAAGCATGTAAATCTATGGTTGTAATCCATTCACGCCTTCATCGAATAATGAATGTTGAACCCTTTCACTACATTTTTATACTCTTGCAACGGTTAACGTTTGTTTGTATCATCCAAAAATAATCGAGTTAGATATAGGATTATATTCCATATATATGTATATAGATGATCAGGATGACAGCGCGAGTTGAATTTCGAGTGACAGACTGTCTGTTCGTCTATGCAAGGGATACCTTGTGTAAACATTGAGATATCTTAATGGTACTTGGTACACGTTTTCCTTTGGCAAAAAAGTGAGGACGAGTTTGTAGATGAACCTAATCGGACCATGATCACGCCCATAAAACGCCATTAAACAAAAACCTATAAAATAGCATAACTATTAGACCAATTTCAGCCGAATTAGGTATATGACATTATCTTGACGTTTTCATGTTTAGTTGTGAAAATGAATCAGACCACAAGCACACCTACTTCCCATATTGCAGAAATAAAATTCCATATGATTCTTTGCCTTTCCAGTACAAAAATCAAGCACAAATCAATATATTCGTATATACATATGCATGTAACTATGCACAAATAGTGTTTTTAAAGTATGCCAGCTGGAATGTATCAATTGCAAAAATCGGACCATAATTGTTCAAGCCCCCATGTACCCAATATGTTGACCCCAGTGCGTTAGCCTGATGTTTTGCCAAAAATATCTACATATTTATGAAGTATGTTATAAAAATTCGAGGGAAATGTTTTTTGTATAATATACCCTTGTGTTAAAAATGGAAAAGAGAACAACAGATTTCTACGTTATCACTATGGTCATAACCTTCGACAAATTTCGTTGGATACGGGTGGTAGGTACGGAATGACTAACGGCCACTAATGATTCACCGACGTGCCGCCTTCCGTAGTGACAACGTACTTATTCTTGTGCTCAATTGAGCAACGTTGCTATTTCAATGTAAATTAAATCGTAGAAAAGCCGGGTTATCGGTGCCGCTATTTTTTATTAATTAAACAAGAAAAAACCTTAACCTTGGTTTTACCGAACCTAAATACCCTTCACAGGTGCATTTCTGTTAGTAACTATGTGTTTGTATGGAAGCTATATGCTATAGTAATCCGTTCTGATCGTGAATATACATATGTATATTGTCAAATGCGAAAGTTCTCCGTACAAGCCCTTGATTCCGATTGTTCAGTTTGTATGGCAGCTATATGTTACAGTAGTTCCAACAAATGAGCAGCTTCTTGAAGAGAAAATGACGTTTTCAAAATTTCAAAACGATATCTTAAAAACTGAGGGAGTAGTTCGTATATATACAGACAGACGGGCAGACAGACGGACATGGCTAATTCGACTCAGCTCGACACACTGATCATACTTTATCGGGTCTCCGACCCTTCCTTCTGGGTGTTACAATCTTCGTGACAAACTTAATACACCCTGTTCAGGGTATAAAAATACACTTTAATAATTGGATTTTAGCTTTGATGTTTTACGTTTTGAAAAATTATAACTGAACAACTTGATGTGTGCAAACCAATGTATAACAAGTAAGGAAGGGCTAAGTTTGGGTGCAATGAACATTTCATATTCTTTCGACTTGCAAGAATCAAAGTCAGAAATCTTAGCAATTATACATATGTTCCTGGCCGCCATATTTGACATGAGGTTTGTGAGAAAAACGAAAATAATTATATGTAGTACTATATGGCGTCATGTGTAGAAGTTCACGCAATTGAGGAAGGTTCTCTGATTGCCATTCACGACTTCCGGTCCTAGACCTAGTATCCTCTGGGCAGCCAAAGAACATCCGTTTGATGACGAGCTGAAGTGAAAAGGCCAGACATACGCTCCACAGCATAATGCGCTGGGTTTGAGAACCGCCACGTTAAAAACGCTTCCAATGAAAAAGCACAAACAGCCTCGAATGAGAGCCCCCCTCTTAATGACGACCATGGCAAACGCACTAAAGATAACGATTTAAGGGAATATCCTGTCCCTTAATTGGGAACTGCCCAGCTGGTTAATGTCCTCGCTAGATTGAAGGCTTACATCACCGCCGTCCAAGAAATGCGAAGGATGGGACAAGGACTGAGGTGAGTATTTCCTTGTGGCATTTACTACAGTGGCCATATACAGGAGCACAAATTCGGTGTGGGCTTCGTAGTAGGAGAGAGACTCCGTCGCAGATTACTGTCATTCCCCCCGGTGGATGAACGGATAAACGTTTAGCTACAATCCGCGAAGTTCTTTAAGATATCGCTAGGTATAACGGAACTGCGGGATGGCCGACTAGGATAATGCTCGAAAATTCTACGAAAATATGAGCCGATTAACAGAAGGTTTCAAGACCGGAGCATACTTTTGTAGAACCTCCTAAGGTGATCTAGTAACCGACGCCCAGAGCGTACTAAACTTATGGAGAGAACACTTCTCCAGCCTGCTAAATGACAGTGAAAATATAATGCCAGGAGAAGACGAACTCGATTCCCCAATCAATGAAGTTCAAATAGCAATTAACCGTTTGAAGAACAACAAAGCGGCAGGGCCGATATATGTATTGCTGGGCCGATATATTGCTGGGTGAGCTATTCAAACACGGCGGCGAAGAACTGATATGTATGTAACATGCATCAGCTTCTTTGTAAAATATGGTCGGACGTAAGCATGCCCAACGATTGGAATTTAAGTGTGTTCTGCCCAATTCACAAAAAGAGAGACCCCACAATCTGCGCCAACTAACGTGGGATAAGTCTCGCATATACAGTTCTATCGAGCGTATTGTGTGAAAGATTAAAGCCCACCGCCAACAAACTGATTGAACCTTATCAGTGTGGCTTTAGGCTTTGAAAATCAACAACCGACCAGATATTCACCATGCGCCAAATCTTGGAATAGACCCGTCAAAAGAGAATCGACACACACAATCTCTTCGTTGATTTGAAAGCTGGGGTCAGAGATAAAGAGATGTTTAACTCCTCTCTTACTGGAAGTGAGAGAACAATTGCTAAACATCATCGATCGAGTTCAAGAGGTTTTGACGTTAAGCAATTGGAAACGAGCGATGGCCAGATTGAATTCTTACCAAAAAAATATGTAAACGGAGGGATTTGTTGCATCGTTCAAGACCACTTATAAAAAATTTAAAACAATGAAAATTAAATAAATTTGTGAAATTTAAAGGTATTTAATGAAACGTCATAGTATTATTTTCAATGGAAAATTATTAAAAACATTTAATGATTGAGAGCTAACAAGCTTAAATCCTATTATTGGGTATTGAAAGGACAATCTGGCCATAATGGAAAATGTTATAAAAAACGCTAATTTTGAGGCGCTCTCACACTGGAATAAGTTGGGCATCCCTTTATTCCTGCTGGGGTCGAATCGTTACATCCGTGCACGGATCGGCAAACATACGAAAGAAAATTACGTGATACGTCAATCGTATGCGGTGATTGGCATTATGACATACGATAGCTTTGGATCGTATTTTTAGGACACAATAGATGTGGAACTGTCAAAACTTGCGAAATTTTCAATAAACTGACAGAAGTAAATCTGAAATATCAAAATGAATCCAACCGTGTTTTTTTATTTGAGCTCTAGTGAAAGTGATGGGCATAAAAAAATAGTGCGGAGATAGCTAAGAGATCGTAGCAATAGCGCAGGTATAAAAAAAAATATGAATTCTCATTTACAAAATTTTCTTTGTAGATGTATCGTTGAACAAAGCATCGGAATCTTAAAAACACGGTGGAGAATTTTAGGATTTTAGGCAAGAGAGAAAGGTATCACCCCACAAAGGTGGAAGATTTGCTAACGTTTGTGAGGCATTACATAACTTCTGCATAAAATTTAAAACAAGTTGTGACCCTCAAAATTACAATTCTTATCATACACAAGAAATGGACACTGGGGTAACGAACCGCTTCACCGCAATCGAATAACCGATAAGAGATCAAATAAATTACCCTTGCGCAACTTCGTTCTGGATACTGTAGCAGGTTAAACTCCTACTTATCCAGAATAGGCCCTGACATACCCAATGTACCTGTATGCAACGAGTCTCCGCATGACACTGACCACCTCTTTGCATGCCCTACAAACCCTACCCATCTAACATCTTCCTCCTTTTGGTCCGACCCCGTCGAAACAGCACGTTTCTTGGGCCTACCGTTAGATGACATCGACGACAACACAAATGACATTTACCATCCCAACGGGGATTGAATTTCCGTTAAAACAACAACAACAAGATCAAATAAAGTATTCCTTATGTCCTTAACCTTGTAAATAATTTTATTTTTATTGTCAACTAAAATACAAAAATTTTGTTCACATAAATAATTTTTTGTTTTAATTTTTAATGAGATATTCCATTCATTGCTATATTGTTTATGTCGTTTATTACTAAAAATTATAAAACACTTAAAATTTTAAAAAATTTTGCTCACATTTCCATAAATTTGGCTATTACGATTGGTAGTTCGCGTTCGAACGACGATTCGAACGAACGGATACGTTTATATACTCCTTCACGTATGTCATCATGCCAGATCACGATAGAAGCGTTACGATCACGTACGTCATAATACGAAATACAGGCTTTTACGTGACGAGTGATACGTGACGGATGTAACGATTCGACCCCTGATTTTGACAGCACGTTATCAAACAAAGTTTCAGACAAGGCGATTCCCTATCGTGCGACTTCTTTATGTGAAGATCTTTCAAAACGAAAAAATCTACTCAAAATCATAAATACAAAATTGCATACAAAAGTCAGATAACATCATGTACGCAGACTTCCAGGCTCTAGCTCACTCGAAAAGATACCTAAAAATTAATTCTAAAATCACAGAAATCTTCAAAATGTCGTCTAAATAAAGTTTTTGACAGTTGTTGTTGTTGTCGTAGCGGCAGAATTCTGCCGAGTTGACCGTCCTTGCCCAGATAAAAATCCGGGTTCGTCCTGTTACGTAGTCCCGACTGCCGTGGAGTTGGAATGGACAACATTGGAGTTTTTTGCGTTTGCCCGATGTGTTGTGTCCCCACAGTTTTAAAATATTCAAAAAAATGTATACATATAGTCCAGAAATTTTGTTAGTAAATTATTTCGGTGTTTTTCCATTGTGAACGACCCTAATTTTGACAGTTTGTCTATGCATGTCTCTTTCATTGCCGCAATTTGACATAGCTCCTGACGTTTTTACATAATATTCTTCCCAAAGGGTCAGTGCAGAATTTAACAATTTTTTCTTAAAAAATTTGCGGTTTTATTGTGAAGCCTTTTACAAATATAATTCAAACTATATTTATTATTAACAGGTCGGAGTTTACCACATATACGATGTCATTAACGCTAGCTGTTCGTAACTGCAGCCGTTTTGCTGCAAAATCACTGCGTGTAACTGCCGCAGTGTCGTTAACTGCCCAGCCACAAATGCGTTTGATGCACAAGGTTAGCAGCAATTCACCTGCCGTAAGCGCTTTGCTAAATCAGGTGAGTGGACAAAAGTTGAAGGATTATAATATCAAAGAATGCGTTCAACCAATACATACTCTTAACCTCAAAATGGTTTTAGATGCTGCTATAATGAAAATAGAAAATCATGGGGAAATAATATAGTATTCAAGTAATAAGTATTAGATTTTCTTACCTGTATTGAGATAGTCATAAATATATACAAGTAATTGTAAAATAAACAGAAGTACTCAAATTTAGTGAAAACATCATAAATCTAACAATCACTTTGATTTAATTAAAAACAACCCTCTCACTCATTCCGTTCTTCATATTTAGCAAAATTACAAAAAATCTTTTGAAGTGCGCACATATGCATCAGCTAAACGCAGTTTGGAGGAAATCCAAGATCGTGTTTTGAAAGTAGTCGCAAGCTATGACAAAGTGACTGCTGACAAGGTAATAAAAGGTTTGGAAGAAGAACTAACTTTTGGTTTTTTTGTTTTGTTCTTGTTTTCGGTTCATTAGAACAATTCTGCATGGCAATCACAATTTGTGCGAAACTATTCTGCAAAGCCGCCACTTACTCTTAAATTAATAGGCGAACGCGTCTTGCTCGTACTGAAACTGTATGACAAGATCGACCCCAGCAAGGTAATTGGTGTTTTTTAATGGTAAAATAATCAATATGTGAATGAAGTAATAATTAATTTTTTAATCATGATTCTAGTATCGATAATATATATTTAAATTAATTAACCAGTTGTTACTGCCAATATTATTTGATTGAACCGAAAACAAGTTATTTACGCTATATAATGCATATATTTTCACTCAACAGCTCAGCGTTGACTCGCATTTCATTAATGATCTTGGTCTCGACTCATTGGATCATGTGGAAGTTATAATGGCCATGGAAGATGAGTTCGGTTTTGAAATTCCCGATTCAGATGCCGAAAAATTACTGAAACCAGCTGACATCATTAAATATGTTGCAGACAAGGAGGACATATACGATTAAGCCGTTAAAATGATTAGTTCTATAAAGGATAGTAATGCACGCCAGTGAAATGTAATTTGTTTAAACACATGAAATGAGTGTAATTTACATTTACTGTTAAACCAAATACAAACAAAAAACCTAAGAATATCCGCATTATTTTGCTTATCGAATGATATATTAATATTGTTGAGTACTGCATCAACACTACATCAAGCACTTTTTAAGAATCTTATATTAATTGAAAAGAGCCAAAGCAAAATAAAGTTTTTTTTTAGAGAATATAAGTATTGTTTTGTTAGATCTTCAAAATTTTACTTGTCTTCTTTAAATATAAAGATGTGTGAGCATAGTGTATATTGTTGTGACCACTAGGTAACAACAAGAAGAAGCATTCAGTTTGAATTGTCAAATTGTTACAGAAACATAAAAATGAATACCAAGTCGAAATCTTGCTTGATCGATGAAATGCTAACTGAATTGGGTAATTTAACTTATTATTTACATTGTGTCAATTACTTTTATAACACATTTACCATTTTGTAGCAAGTAGTCGGCAATCTATGTCTCATCAGTCGAATGTAATTTCAGACGTCATTGATAAGTCAAATAATATAATGCTTCAAATTGAATCTACGCGCGGTAGCACAAATAGTGCCAACACTAATGCAGATAGCTCCACAAATAAAACATTTTCTTGTAAAAAGGAAATAGTACAGATTTTGGCTAAAATAATTGAAAATTCGCCACAGATGTTTAGCGCCAACATGCAAACTCTCGCAGCCAGCTTGAATCAAAACGGTGACCAGTTTGAGCAGTATCTAGAACAGAGCCATCAACGTGCCGAGTATTTAAGTAGCTGCGTTAGAAAATTGCTCGCTGTGGGCGATACACTAACGCAAATAAAAACTGTTCTACATGAGGCTGATGACATTAATAATTCTGAAGTATATGAACCATCGAGTGAATAATTTTTGTTATTAAGAAAGTCCCTTATCAATAATTTCTATGTATTTTATATTTTAAAACGGTTTACATACTGGAAACTGTGTTTAATAAATAGGTGATTAAATTCATAAAACTTTCTGTGCGCGCTGACTGTGTATTGGCTGTTGGCGTTCCATTTATAAATATTTCTTGATTTTCACGCATATAATTAAGCTCTTCTAGGTTAGCAAGTATATTTTGTAATTTTTTTTCCTCGTCAGGTTTGAAAGCTTGTTCTATATTATTTACAGCTGGACATAGCTTCTCCAACTGCTTCGCGAATGCACATAATTGATCCAATTTCTTTTCAAAAGACTGAGCGCATTCTTGTTGCTGTCTTTCATTTAGAAATTGTGTAAGTTTCTGCTGAAATTTTTTAAAGACATTATAGATCTCCGAGGCTGAAGGTAACTCCGTTGCACAGCTCATATTTTGAAGTGAAGTGCTTCCTGGTGATTGTTCACGTGAATTAACCATTATGGTCATATCTCTCGCCATTGTACAATTCATTCGCAGTTGCTGCTCTTTTATTGGCAGGCGTTTTGGCTTGTGTAAATTGGAGGGATACTCTTCAAATGCTTTAAATATATCTGCGAAGTCTGCTACTGTAGGATTGTCCTTGGAGGGTGTAATTTCAGAATTAATATCTTTAATTTCACGTTGATAACCATCATAAAAACTCGACAGGTTAATAATTGAGGTTTTTACCCTATGCTCTTTGATATTATTTTCGTGTTTATTGTAATTTTTATATATGGTTTTAGAGATTTCCGAAAAATCAACACTTCTTAAAGCCATTTTCATATTTTAATTGAATATTCAAATATCTGACACTTTGTGGTGTAATTCACAATAGTTGAAGTAAAATTAGGGGTGAATTTGCTAAATAAATTACGTGCAAGTATATTAACAAAAACAAATTTTAATATTTTTAGACGGCTCAAAATAAACAACGCACAGTTTGCTATCCATTTTTCCAATATTCTTAACTTTTCGCACACTTTTATTTCACTTTTTTTTTAATAAATAAACAAATTTCACTATCAGCTGTCTAAATGCACAAGTCTGCCGTCTGTCACCATAAAATTGCAATGCGCATTAGCGTTGCTCAAGGCGCATTAATTGTGCTCGTCAGGGCTATTAATGAAACTCAGAGAGCATGTTTTCCTGTTCATACTCTGAAGTGCAGTTCAGTAGAATTACTAGAAATTAGAATCAGGGTTTGAAATACATTAAACCCTCTGAAATTAAAATCGAAAATTCAATTGGCTTGAAGGAGTTAATAATTTGATAAAAGGGTGCAATCACAGTGATTTCTTCTCTACTGAGTACTTCTTCTGGCTCCGATATTATTTTTTAAGATAAAAAAAAACTAAAAAACGAACAGTTAAAAACAAAAGGGTTCTATTTTATGCCCGTCGACTGTAATGCCAAAAATAGATAAAATCGGGTACCAATACTACATCTATCTTCCCTATACCTGATAAAAGATTTTCAAACTTCCGGTTAGTCTTATACCGTAAATATCAGTCAATCTTATTAAAATTAGCTGAACGTACAATATAATGTTGGAACATATTTTAGTTGAATGCCGAAAATATGTGAAATTATATTATACTACATATAATAAATTCCTTTATTCTAAACGTGATGGGTGTTGCTCTAGACCTGGGTATCATCAATTGCATTCTTCTGGTTGGGATTTTGCTCATCAACTCAATGTCAATTTAGCCTATTTGGTTAAGTTTGTGTCAGATATGTACATATATCTCATTTTAGAATGATTTTAATATAATTTGTATGAATTTTAGAACAGCATGCCTATATTATTAAGATATTTGTTTCGTATTACACCGGTCTACAACAATTTTACGAACGAAGAATAATTAAAACAAGAAAAAAACGTTCACTTCGGCTGCACCGAAGCTAATATACCCTTCACAGGTGTATTTCTTTTAGTAACTATGTGTCCAGGTGTATGGAAGCTATATGCTATAGTAATCCAATCTGAACAGTTTTTGTGGAGATTATATTGTTACCTTAAGCAGTAATCCATGCCAAATTTCGTGAAGATACCATGTCAAACGCGAAAGTTTTCCATACAAGCCCTTGATTCCGATCGTTCGGTTTGTATGGCAGCTACATATATGCTATAGTGAGCCGATCTGAACAATTTCTTTCAATATTACATTACTTCTATAAACAATAACTCATAGCAAAATTTCGTGAAGATATATTGTCAAATGAGGAAGTTTCTCTTGCAAGCATTTGATTCCGATCATTCAGTTTGAATGGCAGCAAAACAAACAATTTTTTGTTGGCCTGTGTAATTTAAAGTTTGTGTAGAAATAAAAATAAATTTACTTACTTGGCTTTATTTAAAATTACTATTAAAAAATAAATATAGCTAAACGAATCTTATGAGTGAATATTTATTGCTTAACCGTACTCCGATTGTATGGTGAGTGCGAATTGTCCTTTGTTAGGAATAGAACTGCCATGGTACCAAATTCTGGTATCAACCAATACTTTAAATAACGAAATTAATACATTTATAGTTTTTAATCGATGAGTAAATATAATGCATATAACGCACCTGCATCACCGGGTTCTACATAGAAGGAAAACGATTGACAAACGTGATCACATTCTGGAGTCGGTGCTACAATCCAACTTTTGTTTCCTTGCAACTGAGCTTGCCAAACTAGACGCGGAATATAATCCAACTAGAATAAAGATTTAATAATTATTATATTAAATTAGTAAAACCATAACCAACATGCATAAAATCGCCTTGTTCATAGCCAATAAATATATAATCCGTATTTGGCACTTCGGCATCAACAGGTAAAAAATGTGGACGCGGATAAAGTTTACGCAATTCTTCTAATACAACTGAATGGCAATTGCTCCAACCCACGTACCACGGCGTTTGACCTATGCTTAAATTTGAACGAACGCTAGGCATTGCAAAAACATCTTGCAACGATTTGAAATCCGAACGAAAATTAAGAAATTGACATTTCTCGTCCATTGCACCGGGTATACGTTCATATAAGTCTTTTAGATAATCGAAATTTAAAAGTTGCTTAGCCTTCCAGTGTGCAACAGCATTTTTTATTATAATTGGCTGCGATGAATATGCATAAGGTGAAAACTCTTCTCGCGTCAGATTTTGTAGTATCTTAGGTCCTGTTACATCCCTGAAATTTGGGAAATTGTACGCATTAGCTATAATTTTTTAACTATCATATTTCATTCTACCTGCAGAAGTCGCAGTCGCTTATAGGTCTTGTTGCCTCCGAAACAATATAATTGTTGGGCAAAAAGCAACGCACTCCCAAAAGAAACGTAATTATCTCATAAAATAATGGTGTTACTACCATTATGAACGCCAATAAGCCTAGCACATACCACATATTAATTTTATTCGGATTAAGGTCTGCATCTCGAGATTTCCTATACGCTTCTTGCAAATCAGATGTTGTTACTAGGCCTGTGCGCAAAGCGTCATCGTGTAATGCATCTAGTTTTCGCACAAAATCCTCCCCAAGAGATTCGCGTGTTCGTCTCGCTGTAGGATTAACATTTCTTGTTGATGACCTGTTCCAAAACTAAAATATATTTTTACATTGAAAACTTTTTCAAACCTTCCTTTAAATTAATTTAAATATGTTGTACCAAAAACATCACGTCTGTTTTAACAAAACTGGCACAATTGCAGTTGTTTGAACTTTAGACAGACATATTTTATAAAAAAGAAATTAACAACTTCAGTGCTTTGTCTTAATTTATCAGTGCAAATTGTAAACAATGAATAGGTTTAACAGCTGATGCTACCCTCACTGTTCGTATTCTTCGTTTAAAATCGATAAATAGATATCGATAGTCTTAAGTTTATCTGGATTTACAAAGTTCTGATGAGGTTAAAATATATATTTGCGGTGATTTGCGGTTTGTGTATATCTATTTGGGAGGCAAGATAATATTCTTTATTATAAAAAATCGTATGTATTTTTGAAGGTAGTGCTTTTAAAGTCATATTTGAAATGTATATAAAATAAATTCGTATTGATATTATTTTCGATACCCAGCTCCACAAAATTGTTTGCTTTTAATTCCCACACATAATTAGTTGGCAAAGCCGTACAAAATGCAACCTTATTGTTTGGGGCTCAGTTGGAGCTGAATGCCCCATCACCCTCTCGCAAATCGTGTAACACACCTGATAACATTTTCGTAATCAAAATTTTTCTCTCATCATGTCGCATGCCAACTACTTCATTCAGATCGGTTGGCGGATGCGGTTTGGATTGCTTTGAGTGGTTGATTGGACTGGAGCTGTTGCGTCGGATCACTTTTTGCCAGTATAGAAGTAAATTTTTACTGTGGCATTTAAGTATAAACCGCGGTTAAGTTCGAGTGCGTGTATTCTTTGAACATTGAGCTTTGCGTGTGCGATTTCATTCAATATTAATGACAATAAAACGAGCACCTTGGAAGAAGGTCATTGGCCAATAAATATCTATCAAGACTTTCACTTTTAATAACGAAAAATATCCTAAAACTCGCCACTGCATTTCACAGCGTACAAAGATGACAAACCATAAGGATAAGACCATACGTGTGGGCTCCAGAAAAAGTGAAGTAAGTGAAAAAGTCGTAGAGCTGTGTGGAAGCTAAGGTTATAACCGCTTAACAAGCAAAAGAAAAAAATAGCAACCTTAATTAATGAATTTCGTAAATGTTTTTGTTTTTTAATAAGTACTTGAAGCAAAGAGTATGAATAAAATGAATGGTAAAGTTGTTTGTTGTTTGGAAGCAGAGGGAACGCGAGGCGAGTGTTGCGGATATTGGTGGTGTTTAATTTTTGGTGATTATACAATCTCATAACTCACGAAATAGTCACGACAATCACGCACATGAGATTCCAACAGTATGCTACTAAACTCGTTACAATGCTATGAAAATATGCACAATAACTGCGGGAACGATTTTGTGCCAGTGGAATCGAACAGAAAATATTTCGAAAAGGCTTCAACTTATTTTCTATTTGTGCTTCATACATAAAAATAATGCATTATATTTGTATTTTGTATACAAATGAATGCCTGTCTGCAAGTGTATATTTACATATTAATTGTTCGTTTGTGCATATTTTGGAAATGGAAGTCATTAAAGTAGCGCAATGAGTAGCTTATTCAGTTTCGAATTTGCTTGCGCATTTTTCTTATATTCAAGTAAAAGGCACTATCTGCCAGTAATGCTATATTGTGCTACTGTAACTATCACACGTGTTGTCAAAACTGTCGGATTGACGATGACATGCGAATATACAATCAGAAATTCAAATAACTTTGAATGATAAGATTTCCTTTAACTTCGGTTTTTTAAATGAAATGCTTTTATTCCAAAAACTTGACGAGTAGCTCAATCACTGGTATTGTAAAGTTAAAATATAAAGAAATTTCAGTTTTTATTTTATTGTTTCGAGTTTATTTATTTCCCATCCAACAAACGCTACAATTGTTCTATGTTATTTTCAAAAATATATTTATCGTCGCTTTCTATGAAATTAATCAAATGCTTTAACTTATTTTTCATTGTTTTCTTATAATTTCAGTTAGCGCTCATTCAAACGAAACATGTCATTGCACGTTTACAAAAACTCTATCCCAAAAAGAAATTCGAAATCCGTAAGTAATTCTTAAATCCTAATTTTCGCTGAATTGGTATTTTACTTGTTTCACAATTCAACAAGTCTAAATTGCTAAAATTATAATATCGTAGGTATATACAGTGTGCGACTATACTAAAGCACGGAATCTACCTTGTCGGTATTTACATAAATGAATAAAATCATAAAGTAGTCATTAAATGATTTGTTCTTTATTTTTATTATTAGGGAATTCATTGTTCATTTAAAATTAATAAAAATAAAAAATGCTTCTTTTGAAATCGAAGCCATGGAAGGACGCTGCGTATTCAGTGTCTCTGAAAACCTCTTCCATGAAGAGGTCCTGGAGCACGGTAAGATCCTCCGACTCCAGCGTCTCTGCTGGGTAGTTGAGAGGCAGTACAGCCATTCGGATGCCTTTTAAAGCATCCACATATCTGCGCCGTCTCTCCTCCATCCGGGGGGATTTGGTATGGAGGGTTGGCCTCCGGCTGCCCTCGTGCTATTGCCCTTCGGCCTTTTAGAACCGGGGAGCTCCTGCGGCGTGATTTGCCTGCTCTTCCGCTTCGCGGTTTGTTCCTGGGTGTTAACACTCTAAGTAGAACGAGCGGACGCGATCTTGCTGCTACGCTCCTTAGCAGGGGATACACTATTTATGTAAAACAATGGTTTGTTTATTACAGGATTGAGGTTTTGAAGTGGCGAAAGATTGGACGTGAAAATTGTAAAAATAAGGACGCTTTATTTATACAAGTAAAAAAATCATAGAAAAGCATTTCCGGCGATACAATAAATTAATTAATTGTATTCATGCCTCGCCGCCGTGAAACTGTATTGAAATAAAATATACGAAACCAGATATTAAAAGATAACAATAATTAGTTTAATTTTTTCTAATTTAATTAGAACAATGAATGTCCTAATATTAAAAATAAAAAACCAATAATTTGATGTCTATTTGATGATTTTATTCAATAAAAAGATTTCGTCGCCTTAGTTTTGTCACCCACTGTACATAGTACATATAAATATGTAGGCACGTGAGTATAAAACTGAAAACTGCTTATCATGTGTACAATTTTATGTATGTAAGTAGGTACTATTGAATCTTAAAAGTTCTTAGTACTGAGACTGCAAGTGAGTTTTTGCTTACGATATGCTTGCCATTTTATCTGGCTCTTACATACATACATTCTTATTCATATAAATATGTAAATTAATAAAATAGTACTTGTAATTCGTGTTATAAATTAAATATATATTTATTTAATGCAGGTACATAGTGGATACGTTGTTGCTAAGGGGTCAATAGGGTAATTTGGCCTGTTTTTTACATTTTTTTTTTCGTAGAAATTTTTATTCTACAATAAACTTTTTTCACATATGAGGTATACTATATAATGGAGGGTATAAACAATTTTTTTTCGGAATTTTTTGATGACATCTGTCGGAGAAGTGGCTGGGTGAATGAGATGCGTTTTTTCACTGGCGGGCACGATTTCTCATGTTTGGATCATCTGAAACACAAAAACCCAATTTATTCTTAAAAAGTACATGAAGGGTTATCGTCCCTACTAGAATCATGAAAAAATGTAGTAATTAACGTTTTTGTTTTTAATTTTTCCCCATGTTTTTTTACATAAATTTTGCATAACATTGTCAATAAATTAATAATAAGTTGAGTAGTTCGACCGGAATCATGTCCGCCAGTTTAAAATAGTGTGTTTTGAGAAAAACGCGTTTAAAGTTTGAGGTGTGTATTATTATTTGTGGGCCTTTTTCGAAACCTTCCAATGGTAAAGTGGGTTTCTACATTAATTCTAATGGTATAAGGGAACAGAAAATGCAAAAAATTTTTTTTTTTTTGAAAAAAGATTACCTACCCTACTGACCTCCTAACAGATAATAGTAATTTTGTATGCACATAAGTATTTGCAAACAGCTGCGAACAATGAAATAATAATGGGCATTCGTTAAAAAATTTTGATATTTATTTCGCATTGCACAATATATTGTGTAATATGTAACGTCCCTATTGCACTCAATTTAAAAATGTTAATTATATACCGTTAATCCGTAGAACAGATATCATTACGATGTTAGTAGTGAGCAAAAAACTTGGTAAAACGTTAGATTTCAAGTCAAGATAATATGCATAAATTGTAAGTTTGACAGGTTTTCCCTATTTTTTAAATGGAGAATAAAAATATATTGTTTTTTTTTTGTTCTTTAATAGGACGAGCGAAAAATTGCTTCGAAGAAAAGGGGAAATTTATTCCCTTATTTAAAAAAAGAATCATTAATCACGATGTCTTTGATTTGTACAAGATCAATCTAAGAATGTGGGAACATACTTTTTTATGGCCGGAAAGGGTTTCAAGAGTATGGGTGACTTTCCCCTAATACAGCGTATGACCCGCGATATACCACGATATGGTGATGTTTCTAGTACAGAGATGTTGGTCCGATTCATGGTGTTGGTCCGATTCATCGTATTGAAGGCATCATGGATCAGCACTATTTGCAGAAGATAATATGCTGCTAAAATTAATGTTTCACCAGGGCAATGAACCAAAACGCACCAGTAGGTGGGCACAGGAATGGTTTCGGGTCAATGGAAATGAGTTTATGAACCAGCCAGCTCAATCTCCTGACCTCAATTCAGAGCTCTTGGTATTCGACTAATTGGATAGAACATTATTGGAATAATAATATTTAGTTTGTAGTATCCGGATAGACGTAAGTGGTAAACTACTCGATTAACCGCTCATTTTCGACTATCCGGTTAATCGTTCTTTGTCGACTGTTCGAATAGGAAGCGTACAACTTCTACAATTTTTTCTACATACGTAAGTTTATAGAAACTTTGCAGTATATAGACGCATAATTGGCTTTTCAATATTTAAATGGAAACACTGAAGTATATGCGTACAATTTCAAACTGTTCCTTCCTCAAAAATAATACAAAAGATTAATGCCATAACCTTTCCAGCCGAGTTATTCGTCTTTCCATGCTTAAGGACCGGTCCATAATGTGTAGTCCACTACTTCAGTGAGAAATTATGGAGCCACGTCACACATAACTTCATAAAAAATTCAACAATATTTTCCCCTCCCAAAAAGCAATGCTTTATTTACACACCAAATGATTTTGATCCATTTTCTGTAAACTAACACAAGCTGCTTCACTCTAAATGATATACATATGTATCTCATTAACTCATAGTTCATCAGTTGCCAATTTGTACACGTATCTTTTAAAGATAGGGACTGGTTAGAAATCATATAAATGACAATAGTAGTACTATCTATGCATCAGCCACAATAAAGCGTGGACGGGTCTTCTAGTTTAAGATAACTTTTTTTATGCACTACTATTTTATTGCCATTAAGTAGGGCCATGTAAAACAAAGCTTTTTGTAACTAAGCATTTACTGCCTGTGTGAACTAATTTATTTTTATTTATAAACTTAGTATGAAAATTTGCAATGGAACCAGAGCCAAAACTATTAAAAGTTATTTACAATTGAAAAAGATGTATAATGTTGGTACCCACTACTATTTCATTGCTCGCAGATGTACATATGTACATAAGTGAATAATACGTTTGTAAAAATACACATTTTTTACTGTAAGCTAGCTAACACATTTTAATATACATATGTATGTGTGTACATGTAAGTCAGTGATTTATCTCTGTCAGTGATCTGCAGTGAATGAGTTAAACACAACTTTGAGCCACTTGCGAAAAATTGAGTTTGAATCAAGCAAATTATTCACGGAATGAGCACAAGTGTGATTACTGCTCAATTACAATTATGAGAGAGAGAGTTTTGGCAGAGATAAAGAGATGTCCAACTCCTCTCTGACTGGAAATGAGAGAACAATTGATAAGCGTCAAAACCTCCTGAACTTTGACAGTTAATCGAGTTCAGGAGGTTTTGACGTTTAGCAATTGGAAACGAGCGATGGCCAGATTGAAATCTTACCAAAAAAATATGTAAACCGAGGGATTTGTTGCATTCTTCAGGCCCACTTATAAAAAATGTAAAACAATGAAAATTAAATAAATTTGTGAAATTTAAAGGTATTTAATAAAACGTTTTGTAATTTGAAGCATCATAGTATTTTTTTCAATGGAGAATTATTAAAAACATTTAATGATTGAGAGCTAACGAGCTTTAATCCTTTTCTTCTTCTTTATTAGCGTAGACACCGCTTACGCGATTGTAGCCGAGTTAACAACAGCGTGCCAGTCGTTTCTACTTTTCGCTACGTGGCGCCAATTGGATATTCCAAGCGAAGCCGGGTCCTTCTCCAATTGGTCCTTCCAACGGAGTGGAGGTTTTCCTCTTCCTCTCAGAGAGCAGGAGTGCAAGCCGAGTAGAAAATCACTCGGCTGTCTGTTGTGATTGCAGCTTCTCGTCGTCGAACCTTCCTTGTGTTTGTTGACGTGCGTTTTTTGCTGCACAGAGGCGGGTGCAAATCTTGGCTGCAAAAAGATAGTGGTCCGAGTCGTTGTTAGGACCTCGGAGCGTACGCACGTCTAGAACACTGGGGACATGTCTTCCGTCTATCACAACATGATCGATCTGGTTGATGGCTTTTCGATCCGGAGACAGCCAAGTAGCTTGATGTATTTACTTGTGCTGGAATCTAGTACTACAGATAACCATATTTCGGGCCGCGGTGGGCGAAGTCGATCAGCCTCAACCCATTTGGGGATGTTTCGTCGTGGAGGCTGAATTTACCGACCGTAGTGCGAAATATACCGTCTTTGCCCACCCTGGCGTTAAAGTCGCCAAGCAGCTCTCATAGGCGCGCTCCAAGCGCTCATAGAAGGCATCTTTGGTCACCTCTCTTCTCTTTCGTCGGGACGTGGGCGCAAATCAGCGATTTGTTGAAGAACCTCGCCTTGATGCGAATTGTGGCTAGACGTTCATTCACCGGAGTGAATGATAGTACTCGGCGACGGAGTCTCTCTCCCACCACGAATCCCCCACCAAACTTGCGCTCCTCTATATGGCCACTGTAGTAAATGCCACAAGGACCTACTCGTCTCTGTCCTTGTCCCGTCCATCGCATTTCTTGGACGGCGGTGATGTCAGACTTTATTTTCACGAGGACATCAACTAGCTGGGCAGCGGCACCTTCCCAATTAAGGGACCGGACATTCCAGGTGCATGCCCTTAATTCGTAGTCCTTATTTCGTTTGGCATGTTCGTCAACAAAGGGGGGTCTCTCATCCGAGCCTGATTGTTAATTTTCATTGGTATGATTTTTTTACTTGGCGGTCCCAAACCCAGCGCACAACCCTACGGAGGGGATGTTTCGCCTTCTCACTTTAGCTCGCCTTCAAACGGCTGTTCTTAGGCTACCCAGAGGATACTTGGCCAAAGACCGGAAGTCGTGAGCTGCTTGAGTCATATGTAAAAGACTCGTTTCTGGCCACTCCCAAGTGAATGGCGATCAGAGAACTTTCTTCACTTGCGTGAACTTCTGCACATGACTCCATCCTCCTCCTGGCTATTGCCATTGCCAAATCTGTATGTGGGTATTTGTTATCATAACATAATCATTTGCGAAAAGGCGTCGGGTAAGTAGGGTCGAGCTGATGTACCGCATGTTTTGAGCTCTTGAACTGTTTAAATAAATTTATATGTATATCAATTAAATTTGATATGAGCAATGATATTTTGATTTATTCTTGTATAAGTTTATTAAATATAAGACTTCGCTCATTCCCAACCCATTTTGCATAATATTTCTGTAAAATAACAATATTAAACCTAATAATGATTTTTGGAAAAATGTTTTTTTGAAAATGTACTATTTTTATAATATATGTAACACAACCGTCTTAATACTCGCTCTACTTAATTTAATATTGCCGAAATTAAAATGCCGTCGGTATAAGTATGTATGTACGTGTAAATGGGATATGTTGCCTCTTCGAAATTTTCATAAAAATGAAAACTGCGCTGTCAAACTGCTGAAGTGACAGCGTATTATTTTCAATATATGGCGTACTAATTAGTATTCCATATATTACTTTCCATAAGCAATAAGTAGTCTCCAATAGGCACGGTAATACAGTTAGAATAACATAAATTTTATCAAGTTGCCCCGTTAGGATTCTCTGACAATTATGAATACAAAACACTTGTGAATATACGAACAAGCTCAAATGTGCGCAAGCCCCTTGAGCCTTTGAGCCGTAACGCTATGAACCAAAGGCTAAAAAATCCATTACGAAAGTACTAAGAGTTACTATTATATTACTGTATAACAACAACGATTTTCTAACTGGTTCCAATAATGAATACATAAGTGCATATAATGAAATAAAATATTTTGTATTATTAAAAAAAATCACAATATGCACATTCATGTTATCACGTATAATATTACATTTTAAAATGATAATTCAGTTCCTTTCAATGGCATTAAAATTAAAAATAAAATTCACGTCAGTCCAATGGTATAAAAATTACATGAATTATTAACAAAAAACAAAATCACACACTTCAGTTCATTTCGGTAAAAAATAAAAATACTAAATATAAAATTTACTTCAATATTTATGTACATACATATGTATGTACACACATACTTAATTCCGAAATATATCCTTAGATTGAGGGAAAGCACACAATTGCTTTTCAATATCATTGCATATTCTTGTTTTTAACGTTTCGAAGTTCTTATTGCCATATTAATTAGTCTTACATATAGAATTCAGGAATATTATATTATTTACGGTTTTGGGTGCAAGTCGATTTCTTTTATCAGTTATGAAATTGCCTGCCAAGGAAAATACATGTTCAGACGCCACACTACATACTTGCAGGTAATAGTTATGATTTTAAGTGCAAGTTTTGATATGCGTGGAAAGTTCGTTTTACCGTGCGATTATGTACTGTGATACAGTCTCAAGTCTCTAAATTTGAGATTTTAAGTTAGAGACAATTTTTGAGATTTGAGACGATTTTGCTATTCTGTGACAGTCACAAAATCTATTACATTTCATTATTCAGAGATGTTTTTACACTTGAATGAAAATAAATATGTCGATAACAAATATTAAATTTTCTATAACATAATCAAAAAACATATTTATCAATAAAAATAAAAATACGTGTCGACTTTGTTTCATAATATTTACGAAATTTATGTAAAATTGATTTATTTTTAACATTTTCGTGTTTGGCTTGCTTACAAAATATAAAAAAAACGACAATCGATTAATATCAATGATGATCTCTATTCAGCGTTTGAAAAACTACGCTACTTCCGTAGCATTTCAATTTGCTCTTGCTACCGCTCTCACTTTGTCGGGAGCCACAGCAGAGCCTTATATCAGGAACAGCGAAAAACGCTACTCCCTTCCTCAGTTGCCGTCCTTAGCGAGCAAAATGTATAAAAAGTTGAGCCCGTGTTAAAAACGCAGAAATCCGCCATCTTTTTTTGTTTTCATTTGAACAATGTTGCCATTGCTCAATACGCATATGTATATAGTTTTGTACACATCAAAGTTTTTAATTACAATTTTTCATAATATAAAATGTCAAAACTTATATATTTATAAATAATAGCATTCGACTCTGATTTTGAGTTAGTTTAAAAAAATTTCAAATATATTGAAGACAATTTTTATAGCCTGACAACCCTTTTCAGAGGTATTCCTGGCAACAGAATCAAGGGGATCAAAATTTTTTCAAAAATAATTGCTGATTATTAAAGTACATTAAATTCTGTAAATGTGTATTTTTATACTCTTGGAACATCTTGTTTCACCTAACGGTTGTTTGTATCACCTAAAATTAATCGAGATAGATATAGGGATAGATATATTATATATCTATATCTTCTTTATTGGCGAAGACACCGTTTATGCGGTTATAACCGAGTTTACAACACCGCCAGTCGTTCTTCTTCTTTGTTTGGCGTCAATTGAACATTCTAAGTGTAGCCATGTTCTTCTCCATCTGGTCTTTCCAACGAAGTGGTGACCTTCGTATTCCTCTGCTTTCTCCGAAGAATACTCTTAGAGCTGGAATGTTTTCATCAATTCGACCAACATGACCTAGCCAGCGTAATCGCTGTCTCTTAAATCGCTGAACTATGTCAATGTCGTTGTATATTTCGTACAGCGCATCGTTCCATCGACTGCGGTATTCACAGTTGCCAATACTCAAATAACCATTAAATCTTCCGCAAAATGTCTAATAATGAGTGACTTATAGAGTTTGGTCTTTGTTCGTTGGGATTTGTTGGTGGTGTTAATACTGGTTCCAAGATAGACGAATTTATCTAAGACTTCGAAGTTATGATTGTCAAGAGGTACGTGGGAGCTAAGTCGCGAGTGCGACGACTCTTTGTTTGATGACAGGAGATATGTATTTCGTCTTGCCGTCGTTCACTACTAAAGCCATTTGCTTTGTTTTCTTATGCAGTCTGGAGAAAGCAGAATTAACGGCGCCGGTGTTGAGGCCAATGATATCAATATCATCGGCGTACGCCAGCAGGTGTACACTCTTATTGAAGATTGTACATACCTGCTCGATTAAGTTCTGCAGCTTGAATTATTTTCTGCAGCCTTAGATTGAGTAAGTCGCACAAAGGGAGTCGCCTTTTCTGAAACCTCGTTTTGTAAAAAAAGGCTCGGAGAGAGAGGTCCTCCCCGATCAACTTAGCTTTTGGTATTGCTCAACGTCAGTTTACACAGCCGTATTACAGGGGTTTTCAATAGCTACGCTACAAAAGTAGATCAATATGGACAGCAAACCAATAGCTTTTCCCGCTCTTTCGACATTTCTCTTCAGTAAGGTTTGTCATTTCATCATGGAAAGATATACGGTCCACCAACGAGTCGAAATTATTAAAATTTACTACCGAAATTCGGAGTCAGGGGCCTCAACTTTAAGAGCGGGTTTTTCAATAAGAGCGATACAAAGTTTTTTTAATAAAACAAAAACTGTTTACGTTATCAATGAAATTATTTATTCGTGTGAAAGTACATTCGTACGTACTATATGAGTATTGATTGCATCCCGAAAAAATTACGGTTTTGTGCGGTGTACGTACTTCTTCAATGATGATCAAGACCGGCATTTTACTGTGAATGGGAATCGCTACCGCTCAATGATAAGCGAATATTTTTGGCCCGAATTGGATGATATGGACTTGGACAATATATGGTTCGAACAGGACGACGCCACAAGTCAAACGATTTATTGGAAACCAAGTTTGGTGAACGTGTTATCTCACTAAATGGTCCAGTCAACTGGCCGGCACGGTCGTACGTTTCGACGCCGTTAGACTATTTTTTGTGGGGCTGCGTCAAGTCTATGGTCTACGCCAACAAGCCAGCGACGATTGATAAACTGCGTAGGAATATCGAACGTGAAATTGCTGCATATCGATTTATACTTGAAACCGTCGAAAATTGGGTTCAGCGTCTGGACTTCTGCAAGCGTGCCTGTGAGGCCATGCCAAAGAATCAAGTTCCATACATAATGGCAATGGAATGTACTTTCACACGAATAACGAATTTCATTGATATCTCAAACCGTTTTTGTTTTTTAAAAAAACTTTTGTAGCTGTCAAAAGCAGCTTTAAAATCGACGAAGAGGTAGCGTGTGTCAATCCTCTTTTCATGGGTGTTTTCCAGGATTTGGCGGATGATGAATTGAGGGTTGGATGCTCTCTATAATGTGATTGATTGTGCCAAAAGTGAGTTGTGCATCGTAATTTACGGCTTAGTTACTTAGACACTTTATATATTTTCGATTAATGGTGTTTTTTGGGCGTGGCAGTGGAGCGATTACGCCCATCTACAAACCAAGCCTGTGAGATACACTATTGAAATTTAAAAAGCTAATTATCTTTGCTTTGGAAATTGCGAGAATATAAAATGTTCTGTTACACCCGAACTTAGTTCTTCCTCACTTATTTAATTCTTAATTATTGGGATGAAAAATTAAAACTTGTAGGTGCATTATTGTTGACTTGTTTTACAGCATATATTTTATATTTGTTGCTATGACTAGCATGTTTGTTGAATTATGTAATATTTTTTTATTTCTGCATTTATCAGAACTAAAGTTTATTGTTTATAATATTTTTAGATACCATGTCAACGATAGGCGATCGTGTTCTCAATATATCACTGCCAAAAATAGGCGAGAAAAGCCTTTTCACACGTGATCTCGAAGACGCATTACGCAACGGTGGTGTAGATTTCGTTGTACATTCGCTTAAAGATCTACCCACCGCGCTTCCAACTGGTATGGCGATTGGTGCTGTGCTTGAACGTGAAGACGCTAGAGATGCTTTGGTGCTGCGTGAGGAATACAAGGGTCACACCATCGAAACATTGCCAAAGGGTTGTGTGATAGGTGAGTAAATTTTTTCTTTCTTTTTAATAAACTGTAAGTAAGTAATTAATTATGTTGTTTATGTTACAGGCACTTCTTCACTTCGACGCACAGCTCAAATCCGTCGGCAATATCCTCATTTAACCATTTGCGATATACGCGGTAATCTGAATACACGTCTTGCGAAATTGGATGCCACTAATTCGAAATTCGCTGGCATAGTACTTGCACAAGCTGGCCTTGTACGCATGGGTTGGGAGCAGCGTATCAGTCAGGTACTAGAACCGACCGATTTGCTATATGCTGTCGGCCAAGGTGCCTTGGCTGTTGAATGTCGTGCGAATGATGAGGAAGTACTCTCAATGTTGCAGAGTTTAATGTGCCTGTCAACAACCTGTCGCATATTAGCCGAACGTAGCTTCCTCAAGACTTTAGGTGGTGGCTGCAGTGCTCCCGTAGCAGTTTGGAGTAATTTAGATGGTGATTTAACTGAAACAAATCAAAATAACTGTAACAGCGCTTTGTCTTTGGTGGGCGCCGTCTGGAGTTTGGATGGTGCTACCGAAATACGTGACAAGAAAGCCTGCAGCTTCGCCGTAGAAGAAGTGAAAAAAGCTGATAACAATGATAATGCTAATTTAGTTGAAGATAGCGACGACGATAGCAGTGATCAACCGCCTACTAAACGACGCCGAAGCAACGAGTCAAGCAGTCCGGAACAACGTCACAGTCCTCCAGTGATAAATGACGATGCAGAAATAGAAAAGCTTACAACCGCCTACAGCATGGGCGATATCATTGAAAAACACATAAGCTTAGCAAAACATTGCCCTGTCATTAGCGCTGATTTACACAAAATAGAAATGATAAACAATGCAGAAAATGGCAATGATAATGGAAATATTAGCGCAAACTTGGATTTGCGCGCTAGCGGCGACTCGAACGCTAACAATCCGCATTGCCCCTTAAAAATGGATGTAGGGCAAGATTTTATGGGCGAATGCCCATTTGTAAGTAAAGAAGAAAAGATTACATTGGCTACAGCGGGGAAATGTCCCGTTACCAAAGAACTCGTACAAAAACCGAAAGAAGAAACTGACAATGTTGTCGTTGCGGCCTTACCGTCTACCTCAAAATGCCCGTTCGCCAGTATGCACAGCACAGCGAAAGACAATGAGTTTTCAAGCAGTGCGCCAGACGCGGCAGCGGGCAAGTGTCCGTTCCTACAGAAAACTGTAAAAATGTTCGACTATGCTGATGAAGAGAAGCCACAACCGAAGTCGATTCCGGTGCTGATTGAAGATGTAGATAATCTCTACTGCGGTTTGTATCAGCATGCTTGTTACAATCGTGAATTGTATAAACGTAGTGATGCCTTGGGTCAACAATTGGCTGAGGAATTGATTAAAAAGGGTGCCTTAGAGGTTATGAAATGCGCGCAAGCGGAAATACATAGCAAAGCATAATAATGGAAACTTGAGATACGTCTAACGTTTGTAACTTTACATTAAAATAAAAACTGCAATACTATTAAAGTTTTCCCTTCATCCATGACCCTTAAAATCTAGCTGGTAGAGATAAAAGTGAACTTTTTCGTTGAAATAGCTTATTTCCCTAATTTTTTTTGAAAATGTTTGAATACTTAAGCCCGGTATATAGAGGGAATATCTATGTTAACATTTTTTACTATTTTAATATTATTGCCGAGTTTACTTTGTGTAAATTGAAAATGTGTATTTAGTGTAGTTTATTAAGTGCAAATTTATTCTTTTTCATGAGCCTATTTTTAATATGATTTTTTACGAAATGGGGAAACGTAAAGGTGACTTGCATAATTTGTTGTTGAACATATTTATTACTTTATATGTGCATACATACCTGTATATGTATCATGGATTGAATATGTGTATTTAAAATATTTACCGAAAATAAAACTAATTCTATTGAAATTAATGTTGTTTGTTTTATTTCTCATAAGAAATATATTATACATAAGTACAATCAAATACATATATGCTGATTACGTAATAGATTGCGTATAATGATTTACGTAAAATGACACTGTAATATTTTAAATGCATATATGTACATATATTTGGTAGTACCGTTTATTGACACTAGGTAAAAACTCAGCATGGGGGATGCGTAACCGTGTTGAAAATATTAAACAAAAAATAATAATCCTATTAAAACCAACAAACGTTAGTCTATTACATCGGGATGTTTCTCACGCATATGTTGTTGCATTTTTGATGGTCTATTAAAACGTTTCGGACAACCAGGATATTGGCAGGCTAGCTTAGTGTTGAGACATTTCTCGCTAAACAGATGTGCCTCGTACTTCTCCAACGAACGAAATTGTGCATCACAATTCGGACACTTTTTGATTTCGTCGCCTCCATGATGTTTGTCCATATGAGCGCGCAATTTATCCACGGTGGAAAAAAGCTTGCCACATACAACACAAGATTCTTTACTTTTTTCTCGTTCCATTCTACGTTTTTTTGACGGCGTTTGCTCCTGACTGCTGTTCTCAAGAGTGTGTTTTTCTGTACTATTTGCAGTTCCATTAAGTTTTTGTTTCTTTGCAACGTTATCTTGACTAGAATCCGATTCTATTCCTGTCAAATCAACGCTATGACTCACTGCTACATGATTCTGCAACGAGCTATAACGTTCGTATGTTGACGAACAGTAAAGACACTTATATATATCGTTATCATATAAGCCATGTTCATTAATTAAATGAGCTTTGAATGCTTTCTTTTTGGCGCATTCAAAATCACAACGTGGGCATTGGAAAACCCATTCTGAAGATGATATTTCACTCGAACTTAATTGATTAGGGGGTTTTTTAAAAGGTTCTTGGAATACATGATCTTGCTGTTCTTCTTGATTATTATATGTGGTCTCCGAATAGACATTATTTTTATAATTGTTGTCCTTTTGATTACTGTTATTGTTTTGAATTAGATTATCAGTTTGATGCAATAGTACCATATGATTTCGAAGCGTTTTTGAGTCTTGCGCTTGATAAAGGCAAAATTCACATCTTAGGTCGTCATTATCATCCAACATTTCTTCTTTAGGTATTATCAACTCGTCTTTGTATAATATACTTTGTTCTAAAGCTACTGACTTTCTGCGCTGTGGTTTAGGTTTGTTTTCATGTTCGTAAGCGATATGGTTATTCAAAGCAAATTGTCGTGCATACGTACTAGGACATCGCTTGCACTTATAAATTCTTGTGTCTTCAATATTATGTTTAACTGATAAGTGCCGCTTGAAATGTTTTGGAAATATTGTTTTATAAATGCAGTGACTGCATGTAAATTCATAGTTTTTGCTGCCATCTGCTTGATAACTATCATTATTTGTATCAACACCATTTGTTTCATTGTTGATATTACCAACTGGAGTGTTAATTTCCACCTGTTTACTGATGGTTGTACTGCTTAATACACTTGGCGAATCAAATGCAATTGTCTTTCGACGTTGACGTTTTTGACGCGGTTTATTTTCATGTATGCTGCCGATGTGATTTTGTATGGCATTTATGCGTTGATATGATTCCGAACAATACATACACTGGTAAATGCGTGGATTATCCAGTTCATGTCTAGTTGTTAAATGAGTTTTGTACAATTTAGGCTTTCTGGTAGTGTATTCGCAATGGGTACAGCGAAATATCCAATCCTTCAGAAAGGTTTCAGATGCCGAAGCTTTGCTACTTTCATTTATACCATTCTGTTCGGTCTGAGGCTCCTCATCGTTATCATCGTTTTTATGATTAGATAAGTTTAGTTTTCCAGAATTTCTGCTGTGTGGCAAAGCCTCCGAAAGTCGCTTTAGCACAATTTCAGTTTGTACCAACGCCGCCGCACATGCAGAACATATGAAAAATTTTGGTGGAAACTCCAACGCCTGTAAGAAAATGAGGCTAAGAATTTCAAATCAAACAATTATCGTACTGCACTTACCTGATCACTAAATATAAATTTTATAACATCAGAAATTTGTGTGCCCAGTATATATTCGTTGGGCTCAAAAACAGATTCGGATTTACATTTACACAACTTGCACGTTTTCATTCTGGCCGCAATTATTTCAGAAAAATTCATATCAATATAAAAAGCATGGTTGATGCTCATTCTTCTTCAAATCTGTTTGCCACATTTTTTCATAGAAATGTCTTTGCCACCAGATCTTTTAGTGAATTTAAAGATATAAAAAAATTGTCATAAATAAAAAAGTATTACATTACATTTGGATTTGAAAGTAAAGTAAATATATTATATATTTAAAAAGTAATTTGAGTCATTTAAATAATTTATTTGTAAGTATAATGTATAATACCCGTTTAATAAGTGGCAACTCGATATGCTGCTGACTTGGCCGCACTTTTCTAATAAATAAAAGCGAATAAGTTCCATTCATATTTTGTAAACAATTTCAGGAGCTATTAAATCGTTGACTGACATTTTTTGTTTTACTTTAATGAAACATAAAAAAAATTACATATTCAATGGGTTAGAAAGAAACATTGCCTGCAGTAAGCGAGTTATTGAATATTGAGCGTAGACGGTTAATAATTACCTGAGTAGCCAAACGAGCAACAGGTAATTTTTTATTGCAGAGTTTAAGATAATTTCTTTATTTCTAATTTTATTTTAGTTAAAAAATATGACAATGTTTTTCGAAGCCGAAGCAGAAATAATATTTTATAGACAGTAAGCATAATTATTATTTGGGTGCGGTATCAATTAACCATATTTATGCACGGAAATTTAACAACCTGCTGAAATCCACCTGCACATATGTATGTTAATTAGTAAAATACTGAAAATACTAACTGTCTACATACGCACACTATATTGAGGTACCTACATATATATGCTTAGCAAGTATGAGCACGCTTTTCTTGTGTTTAGTAAGCAAATGAGTAAATTTAATAACATTTCTACCAAATCTTGAAAGTATTAACTATTTGAAAATAATTTTTTATACCCTGAAAAGGGTATCACGAAGTTAACGTTTTTTTTTTCTTATTTTTCTTATAGCCATTAGAAAACTAAAATGTTGCACTGTAGCGAGTTCGATTATGAAAATGAAAACTTTGCAAACACTACAGCTTTCGATGTTGATATTGAATTGCTCGACGATAAGGGTACTGCTGAATCTGTCGAAAAACCTACTATTATTAGAAGAAGTAAGGGCCGCCCACCTAAACGTTACGATTTCCAATTCAAATGCGAACAATGTGACTTTGTTAGCGCCTATGCAAAGTATTTTCGTACTCATATGTCTCAAACACATAAAGATGAATCAATGCGTATATTCAAATGTACACAATGCCCTGAAGCATATGTGGAGGAGCGTTTTCTACAAGAGCATGTGAAATATTTACACGATTGTGTGCCACGTCAACCGAAGTTCATCTGCGCCAAGTGTGGTAAAGGATTTCCAAAACAATCACATCTCACGCGACATTCCTATGTTCATGATCCAGCGAAGAAACCTTTTCTATGCGATCGCTGTTCTAAGCGGTTCACAAGCCAGTCCACGTTAGATCGTCACATTGAAGCGAAACATATTGAGCAGAAAGCGCATACTTGTGCAGATTGCGGAAAGGCTTTTGGTCATATTTACGGCCTAAAAGCACACAGAATGCGTTTGCACAAAATGAAGGTTGAATAGTTGCATTTTACTTTATTTATTTTCAAATCAATTCATATTTGCTGTTTCAAATATATAAAAGACTTAAGACAGAAACTTGCACAAAGTTTTGTGCTTAATTTAAAAAGTTTATATTTTTCATAGTATTAAAAAGTGTGCATAAATACATATGTATTTATTTTAAAAAAGTTATTTATTTACTATTTAAAATCAACAAAAGCAATGAAAAACTGTTCATGAAACATTGAAAATCTAACAGCTTTAATTAATTTAATAGTTAAAAACTTGAGGTTGCATACCAGTTAATTACATATTGAATAAAATATATATACAATTTCATAAAACAATTAAATTTTATTAAATAAGTACAATTTTTATATTGACCGTCCTTAAGCATTAGCTTAAATTTTAGTATATATATAGTTAGAATTATGAAAGTATACTATTATATACATATGTATGTATACAATTATATTGAAGACCTTTTCAACCGCAAACGTATTTTTAAGCACATCTTTTTATAAAATTTGCGATTATATAAACAAAAATTAAATAAGAATCAGTTAAGTAAAATATTATTACTTAAAAGTGTAAAGTTTGTATTCGATTAAACGACTAACCGGATAGGATTCGAATAATATTATTCCGTTTGCAGTATCCGGCTATTGAGACGATGTTATCCCTATTTGGAAACATGGTTCCAAGGGCCTTTATCCTGCGCATACAGACCGATGTCCAGTTAATTAAGAGGTGTACTGGAGTTTCAGACTCCAAGTCGCAGACCCGGCAATTTGCACAAGAAACTAGGCCCACGTTATATACATAAGTGCTTCTTGAGCTTTCAATGGCCGGTGTAGAGGGCCACAAGTAGCCTGAGTTTTTCCTTTGGGACATACTTAAACATTTTAAGGTTGTGAACACCCATTAGCAGCTTGGCATGGCGCATGCCTACTGCTTCATCCTTTCGGAGCAGGTTCTTTATGGTACGAGAACCATGTTGGTAGATGCTGCAAGTGGTCAAGCTCATCAGCCAGCTCATTCCTGGCTATACCCAAATGAGGTGCACTTGGTTAGGATCTGATAGACTGTTCAGTCGTTCTATACACTCCAGCATTAATGGAAATTTGATCTCGTACGCAGAGGTCGCGTGGTCCTGCGACTCTTGCGCCAATTCCCTCCGACGTTTTCGAGCCGTCGGTCTACCACTTGATTGTACTGTCCCTAAGTAGTAGCTCGAGAGCGGAATTGTTCCATTCAGTCTTATTATTGAGGGTAACCTTCCTAGTGAAGTTAACAGTTTTGATAATGCTGTCCATTAGCAGAATAGCTAGAGGTATTTCTCTATTTAGGTCCTTCATGCGTTGAGAAGAGATTACCTTACCTCTGCCAAAGCCTTCTGCTGTCCTTTGGGGCAATAGCACCTAGCTGTATATTTTCTCCAATTTCCTGGGGCTAGCTGAGTCGTTGTGACTTAGGACATGGCACAATAGACATTAGGTCGCGGTCCAATCCTCATTTACTTATCTAATCTAATCCAAATCCGGATAGCCGTAAGTAGTCGACTATTCGAGTAACCGCTTATTTTCGACTAACCGGTTAACCATTCTTTGTCGGCTAAGGAAGTAGTAAGCATTCCAGTTCTACAAATTTTGCCTACGTATGTATACACATAAGTTCATAGAAACTTTGCAGTATATGGCGCACAGTTATCTTTTCACAAATTTAAAATAAGGAAAAATCAAAGTCTGCTTGGATTTCAAATAATTACTACTATTTCGATTAGCATTAATTGATTGTATTTATACAAACGGTTACAAACCGGATATTCGACTATCGATTTTCAGCTGACTCGAATAATTTTAAGAGCCCTAGTAAGAACGTTACGCAATTAACTACTGTTTTATTTCCTTATTTCCGGATGCTTTGTTTTAGCACACCAAATCACTGCCTATGATTCTGCCAACGGGTCTTGGCTGCACATCAAATCCCATCAATCCCTATTGGTTTCCTAAAACGTCTAACATTTTAGCGGGAGTGAATATTTTTATCGCTGTTATACTAATACCAATTGATTTAATTACCATTGAATGCTAAATTGTTGTTTTTCATTGTTGCAATGGAGCTGGTTGAGATTCAGAATAATTTTGAGTGCATTCTGGGGAAAATTCTACGCTAATGGATTTGACTCGGGCAATGTCGATATTGTCAGTGGGGATTAGTTCGTCATAGTTGAGGAAGCGAAATATTTTTTAGAACACCCCACTTGAAACACTTTGAGAGTTCCTTATATACATATGTATGTAAATATGTAAATACATAAGTCGTTTTGGTGAATTCTGTCAACAGAATAAAACAGAAGAGTGTTGGGCTCAGTGTCAATAAGGAGGTTGAAGTGCATGTATATGGCCAAAAGTAGTTCTAAGTAGCTTAGTTTAATTTGTTCTAATTTGAAAAATGTAGGTTCGTGCTCGAATATTTTAGGTTCTTCTTCTTAATTGGCGTAGACACCGCTTACGCCATTATAGCCGAGTTAACAACAGCACGCCAGTCGTTTTTTTTCGCTACGTGGCGCCAAGTGGATATTCCAAGCGACGTCAGGTCCTTCGCCACTTGGTCCTTCCAACGGAGTGGAGGTCTTCCTCTTCCTCTGCTTCCCCCGGCGGGTACTGCGTTGAATACTTTCAGAGCTGGAGTGTTTTCGTCCATCCGGACAACATGACCTAGCCAGCGTAGCCGCTGTCTTTTAATTCGCTGAACTATGTCAATGTCGTCGTATATCTCGTACAGCTCATCGTTCCATCGAATGCGATATTCGACGTGGCCAATGCGCAAAGGACCATAAATCTTTCGCAGAACTTTTCTCTCGAAAACTCGTAACGTCAGTTGGTAATCTTTCATTGGGGGGCTTTTTACTTGGCGGGTCCCAAACCCAGAGCACAACCCTACGTAGGGGATGTTACGCCTTCTCACTATAGCTCGCCTTCGAACGGATGTTCTTAGGCTACCCAGAGGATACTTGGTCAAAGACCGGAAGTTGTGAGCTGCTTGAGCCATGTGTAAAAGAATCGTTTCTGGCCATTCCCAAGTGAATGGCGATCAGAGAACTTTCCTCACTTGCATGAACTTCTATACATGACTCCATCCTTTTATTTTGGTTAGGTTAGGTTATTTGGCTGATCCCTCAACATGGCGAGGGAACATAATTAGACTGTTATGTACTATATAGTTCTTTATGAGACCAGAAGAAAAACTCACAATCAATGGAATCAGTTTAGGTCAGAAGAACTTTGCGTCTACACAGCTGCTACATAGTAGTTGACCAACGCTTGCTGAGTTGGTCTGAAATCCAGCAATACAGTAGTGAATTGCAAAAAGCTAATAGAGCTCCTATCCGTTTTCATTTGTAGTTAGTGACTGAAATACCTGATCTAGGTAGCTCATCAGCCTTTCAGATACCTGCAATACATCTGGGGACAGGCTCCTAAACCAGTGTTATCATATAGAAACTCGATGCTAGAAATAGAAGAAGTCTAGACATTTCTTCACTAGTTGTGATAGTAAAGTATTTAGTCATCACTCTGAAGGAGACTGCCCTCCGGAACAGCAGATCTACTGCTGCTTTTATGGCAGCTACTTTGGCTGACGGAAGTCGTTGCTATGATTAGAAAGTATAAAACTGGGGCTGATGGATAGTTCACGACTCTGTAATAATCCTTCTATAATCATAATAATTCTCTTCGATAGCTTTGATCCAATCGCTAGTTCCTCTCTTTCAGTGATTCATTCCCTTCACATACCTTCCTCGCAGGTATGTCAGCAGGCCGAGACATATTTCACCCATCGATGGTAGGTCGAATATATTAATTTATTTATAAATATAAAGTATTTTGTGAATTTTTTTTGATTTGTTGCAAATATATATCTATGTTGTTGTATATATGTATATCTATCTACATCTGAATGTATTATTTACATTTTAATAACAAGCGCGTGCTTGAAATCAGTGTAATATACATACATACATGTATACCACTATATAACTGTGCAACTTTCCATAATTTGTTATCACTATATTAAGCTATTGCGCTATTGAGATGGCGAGCCAAAAAATCACCAGCATAAATTAACCTGAGCAAATAAAATGAACCCCACTTGACAGTGCTTGAAATCAATTTAATGGATAATCTCAAGCAAACTGAATCATATAATAAACACAACGCCACAAAAAATTAACCAAACATCAATTTATACACATACATACCCATACGCATACATTTTCATTCATAAAACTAACAAAAACGTTTATTAATTTGGTGCTCTATTTGACTTGACACCCAAGGAATCCTATTTGGTACTTGTACAAACAAAAGGCAGTTTACTCCTACACTTACAAGTGTTTTGGTAAGCTGCGTTGCATGAGGGTAAGCAACCCTGTAGGAAATATTCGGAGAGCGTGCACTTATTTCGATTTTTAAAATTATACCCAAATAATCGATAGAATTGAGGAGAAGGTACAAACTCCACTTGCGCTCTCAATTTCCACTTATTTTGTTGATACCTGCAGAACTTTTATTTTAAACCAAATATAGACAAATCAATGAAATTACACCTTCATTAGTCAGAGCATTTTGCACCACTTTTCAAACCTTAACTAGCCAATTCCATTGGGTTTCCATTTTACAGTCGTAACTAGTTAAGCAGCATAGACCTTTGGCAAAAAAGCCAAACGTTGACTTCATTTTCAGTTGAAGAAAATAAGGAAATATACAAATTACACTAAACAGAAATGTCAAACACTTGTTTTTATGCTAACAATTAGTTTGATATCTATCTTCTTCGAAAATCTTTTACCTCTAAAACGACCCAATATAAAGAAACTGAATTGACTACAAATTAGAGGTTAGTCATAGAAGCCATCTTTTCAGCCTACCTACTTGGTCGACATAATTTTACACATCACTGTGTTAGACCGAAATTAGCACGACCAATGCTAACACTTCCTTAAAGTATACACATACGACATGAAAAAAATTTACTAAAGTGGCCTTGAATATATATATGTATATTCATCCTTAGAGCATTGATTTTATCGTTAATTTAAAAAGCAACTCGTTTCTCTCTGTCGAAGATGAGTTAACCAATAAATATATAGTTTGTGATCGGTAGTCGATTTGATCGCAACAGTCACATCCATGTAACAGGCTACTTGCACATAGACTTATAGTCAACCTAGTTTTTCATATGAGATCGGTGCATTATAAATGAGAGAGTTGAGGTCCTGCGTTGTTATAGAATCATTTAACACATCGTAGGTTCATATCCACTGCCATTGTTTCTAAAATATTAAAGAACTATATCTTTGATATGTACACTAGAGAGGGTCGGTTTACAGTGAGCTAAAAAACGGAAATACGCGTATGCAGGAAATGTTATACGGATCGTTTCTGAACAACTTTTCTTAGGGGATAATGGGTCTAAAACCGGTTTTAAGCTAGCGATTTTTATAGAATTTTTCGCACAGGAAATAATTGATTAATTAACCGGCCTTTGCTCGTTTAAAGCGCTAATTTAGATCGATTTATCATACAAAATAAAAATCGTATTTGACTACATTATTTCATAATTGTCAAATCCGTGGATGTTATTTCACTGATCTATTTGCTATATTATTTGTTCATATTTGCCCAGCAGGGCATGTCGAAAGCAATTTACACCTACTCGGCCACACATATGCAATAGAATACAACACGGAGCAATAGCAATTTTCGTGTAAACTTGGCAAAGAGCGTGATTCGGTAACGAGCAGCAAAGTCATTCAATATACTTATATGTGATGGGCTGCAATGGTGAAGCTGAGAAGAAGGGGATGACAGTAAGAGCAATACGGTAATCGAATTAAGTAAATAAACAATATTGTATGAAAATGTAACTGAACGCTTGATTGTTGAAGTGTCACTTGAAGGCGCTTCATGCACTCCACGGACCGACGGAACCTCGGATGGCCGTACCTCTCATTCTGTCCCACCTACGAGGTCCTTACCCTTCTTTGTTGCGCTCTTAAGAGCCTACGCGCATTGACGCCTTCGATAGCTTTCTTCGTCATGCTGCTGCCTGTTATTTCGAGCGAACTCGTGCGCGTATTTACCATAATGATCGCGCATGTGTATTAAGAGCGCCGCTAATGGTGACGAGGTAGAAATGGATCATAACATATTCGTTTTTGTTGCGATTCAAGATGCGCCTGTGGTGGCTCATTTGGAGTGTGTTGATTTAGTAAATTATTGTATGCATCGTGACTTGTTATCAGGTGGAAAGAATGGATGTGATGGAGGTGTAACGGATAATTGACGCAGGCACACTCGTGCAGATTATAGAGCCATATATACACAATTGTATAAGTAAACACTTGTAATTATGAAACTATGTACACACGAATGAATAATGATAATAAGACGGGTTGGATGGTACCAATCACATATGTATGTACATGTTATAACTATCGGGTCCCAAGATGTCAAGACGTAATGGCTGTCTATTTTTATTCACTTCTCGAAACACTTCTCTCTTCATAAATCGCAACATATTTTTGGGCATATTACTGAGGAAATTAGTTCCACGCTCTCTACAATAACACATACACTCTACTCTACAAGGTTAGCTGGTTTGTCACTGCCTTCAGCTTTTAAATTCTTCTTCGTCTCCCGTCCATTTATTTGAATGAACAGTTTTTAGGCCATTTCATGCTTTGTCGTATATTTTAACTTAAATATTCGGAGTTATCTGAAAGTACCTGTGAGAGTTGATAAAGAGTTTTGGAAATGATGCTTCAATTTCTCAGGACCATTTGGACGTGTTGACGGTTAGTTAGATGTAACATATAAGTATGGTGTTTTAAATTCGAGAAGACGCGATATCACGTTCATAACTAATAACTGTAATGATTGTTTGCTCAAAATGAATAACTATACCGTTGATCCATAAGCACAATTGGATACAGTACTATTTTTATCGTTTATTTATTATATTTATATCTTCCGTTCGGTTGGTCCCCAGATCGTCTTTTCATTCTTCTAATGACATTTGGTGAGCCTCGTGGAACTATTCTGAACACTCTTAAATTTCAAGTTCTCTTAATGTATGTTTAATGAACCAGTATTTTGACTAAGACAAGATATTAGTTCAAGTCAATGCTCAGTCCTCAGCTGGTAAACATTTTTAAAGAACCGAAAGCATGCCATCCAACTATTTGTTCGGTTTCGTTCGATGTATAGACATCCAAATTGTTCGGAGTAACTGCTCTAGCTAAAGCCAATAGTACTGGACCGTTCTTTGATTAAGCCAAATAACATCAGTCCACTACCATATTAGGGTCAGAGACCTTTTTCTTTCCACCATTGGCATTTAAACGACCGAAAAGAATTTTAAGACCGAAACTGGAACATAGTTACATTTAAAGATTTAAATGTAAGGGATTTAGAAGCATTTGGATGTCAAATCTAAAGTTCTGGATGATTTGTGAGGTAATGACGGAGTGGCTGCACCAATTCGATGGAATAATGGTAAGAGAGAGAAGAAAGATTTTACTATTTTTAGACAACGCCTGTTCATATGCTATGGACATAACACTCAAAACTATAAAGTTAATATTTTTACCAGCGAAAAATCCCCTGTTTTCTAACCATATGATTAAGACATACATACATATAGTACCATAGTACACAACTTCAAATTGGATAATTGCAACTTTATATTAAAACGTATTGGAGGCTTTATATTTTATAATAAATGCTTGAAAACAATTTAAAGCTGAAACAATATGAAATTCTTTTTGCAAAGCGGGATTCGTAAAAGTGGCTCGCTGAGTAGTGAGTCTGACGATGATTTGCCATTGGCGCAAAAAAAAGAAAAGGTTGTTGTGGAATCCAAGACAGATTTGCTTCGCTGTCAGAATTGCAAACCAATTCCAATAAAATTTACAATGAATTCGGTAAATTTAGCTTCCCTTCTTTTAGAAGAAGATAAAAACGAAAAAATTAAAAGGAAGAATAGAGATAAGAGATCACAATAACCCACTTGATACCTTTGATTTTTTTCCATAAATTCAATTATTATGGTAGTTTGTTTTCTATTATTATGTTTTCCTTTATAAAAATAAAGTTAATTAATACGTAACTATAAAACTAATAAATTTCGTAATTTTTTAAATCGGTTTCAATTCTGATTCGACAATTATAAGATTCCACAACACCCCTGAATGTTTTTTGAACCAGAAGTTATTTCCCCTGCTGAAGAGATACTAAAAGTGAATGAAGTTTTGAAGTTGAAGTGATTACATTCATTGATTTTGATAACAATGTATGCACCGAGACAGAGTATACATACTATACATCGCTTTTGAATGAAGTAGTTATTAATGACAGTCACAATTCAGAAGGGGAAGACGAATCAGAAAATTACTCCGAAGCTACATATTCAAACCTACCGTGAAGCTATAGGGGCATTAAAACACGTGTAAGAATTTGCAAGAAATAACTACCAGGTCTTTGAGCAACTGAAAAATATTGAGTAAGTTTTCCTATCTGAATTCCTAAAGCAGCAAGAATTAATAAAGCATCAAACAAAAATTCATTTTTTTTGGAATTGATTTTATCCTTCGATTTGGGTTTCAAACTTATTACTGCGAGAGAAATACAGTACAAATTATGAAACAAAAATTATCAATTCCAATTTTTAAGTAAACAAAGTGGTTATAATCGAAAAGTCAACCACATGCATGCATTACATAGTGACTCATTTTATTAAAAATTCAAACAGAAAAATCCTTTTACATTGCGTGTTTCATAACGCAAAACGATGACTGCCAAGTTTTGCGAATCTTTCGATGACTTCTTCGGCGGTGATTTCGATGTCATGATGCATATGAAGCAACGCTAATCCAACTAGTCTTTCTTGGAGCATGGTCGTCCTAAGCCATGTTTTGATGCGGCGAAGATAAGAGAAAGAACGTTCAGAGCTCGCGCTTGTTACGGGAAGTGTACAGAATACCCGGAGATAGGTGTGGATTGTTGAGAATATGTCGACTTCACATTTTTCTTAATGTTTCCAGTGCAGAAGTTGGAATTTCGCTGCCTTAAATTTTTTGTTGCTGATGCCAGTAGCTTAATTCATCTTTGAATTTCAATTTTTGTACGCTTTTTTTGTCATCCAGAAGATTCCCGAATCTTTCTATCAAGCACCCGATTAGATCGTCGATTTCGTTTTCTTTTAAAAGACTTGCTTTTTCTGGGAGCAACACACTCAATTGGTAACCATTCAAAACTTTTTGTGAAAAACGAGCTTCCAAATCTTCTTTGATGGTATCCAGCAGAGTTATGTAGACAGAGACCCTGTAGTAATCTTCGCAAGTTTTCACGTCGTAATTTTCACGTTTCGTTTGCGACCACATGTTCTCGGTTTCGCTTCGTCCGTTCCGCCCATTTTCTTGGCTTCTGAATAAATCAATCGCAATATTTCATCAACTTTTTACCTATTTTTTTCCAACGTGGCAAGCAACTTCCCAATCATTTTTGATGCCTTCGCCAAACCAATTGCTTTCTTTTGAAGAACTACGCTGAGCGAATGGGTGAGCGATAGAATGTCGCTGAGACAGAAGAGCCCGACGATAAATTCGAACTTGCACAAAGCCGATATGAGAATTGTTGCTTTGCCTGCTGTTTCTCTGATCTTCCACTCACTGATTTTTGACAGAGCTTCGATGATCAACGGTAACTTCGCAACAAATTGAAGGACAGCATCGTGCCTCTCTACCCATCTTGTTTCACACAACTGGAAAATTTTTTCACCAAGTATCTTTGCTAATACAGTCACACGTTTTGGAAATGAGTTCTTGAAGAATTTGTCGACTTCTCGTATGGCACTGGCAACGTTTTCGATTAATCGTACTTTCACTGACTTTGAAATGCTGTTGTTGAGTTTGTGCGAGAAACACGGAGTCATGACAGCATTTTTTGCTTCTCTCCGAATTTCGTTGACTGCTCCGATATCTGACAGCATGACCGCACATCCATCAGTCCCTATCGTAGTGCATTTCTCCAATCAGAGAATCATTTTCTTCATTGTCTGTCAAACCGGTTTAACAGCTTAGCGAAGGTCTATCATATTTGAGATCTACATTTCAAAGTCGCCCGTGGCGTAGTGGTTAAGCTGGCAGGTCACTTGCGCAGCCTAGGGGTCGAACCCGGCCGAATATTTTTTTTCTACAAAATGTGAATAAAAATCGGGGACATTTCCCGACAGAGCCGGGAAAATTTCCGTGCCTGATTTCCAGGCGTTTACGGACCAGCTGTTATCGTCGGGAATCGCCGGGTTCCGAGGACGAAGGCAAGTTAAAACTCGGGTTCTATATGCAAAATTGGCTACTACTATTGTTGAATAAACAAACCTAACCTCAATTTTTATGTAAACACTCGTTTGAATGTCAGTGAAATTTCACCACGCACAAAAATAAACAGTACAAGTAAGGAAGGGCTAAGTTCGGGTGTCACCGAACATTTTATACTCTCGCATGATAAAGTGATAATCGAGATTTCATTACTCTTTTAGTTTTAGGACTTACAAACAACCGTTATGTGAACAAAACTATAATACTCTCCTTAGCAACATTGTTGCGAGAGTATAAAAATCGAAACAACATCGATACTTACCATTTTAGATATTCAAAACGCCAGAAACGCCCGGATTTGTGGAAGAACAAAAATTGGCTTTTGCACCACAATAACGCCCCTGCTCACACATCGTTGCTTGTGCGCGACTTTTTGGCCAAAAACAACACACTAATGATGACTTTTTCTTATTGCCTAAACTGAAGGGGCCCATGAAAGCACGACGTTACGCTTCTCTTGACGAGATAAAGACGGCATCGAAGGAGGAGCTGAAGAAGATAAAAAAATGATTTTTTGATGTGCTTCGAAGATTGGAAAAACCGTTGACACAAGTGTATAATATCTCATGGGGATTACTTTGAAGGGGACAAAACAGATATTCACGAATAAATAAATAATTTTTGAAAAAACACAAAATTCGCGATACTTTTTGAACACACCTCGTATGCCCGCAGAGATATCGAACCTATGGGGCATTCGATAGTCGCAAGCGGCATCATGTCTATATGTTTTTTGTGGTTCATGGTGTCAACTGACGCTCCCTAATTTCCCACAACCCCCCGCCCCCCCCGTGGATCCGCCACTGAATAATCAATGCAGTATAAGATTCAGACATAGTAAAAATCGAACAATTCACTTTTAGAGCCTCCCAAAACGACGTGTATCTAAAATACTAATGAATATTTTGACTTGAAATTTAGCATAGATGTCACTAACAGTACTACTTTATTAAGGGATAGCCGGACAGAAAGGCTGGTTCCGCCAGTGCCCTGTTATGGGAGATTTCATTGTAATTATAAATAAAAAGCGCTTAAAAAAAGCATTTGAATTGCAAAATTATTTAAAGTTTTAACAAGTTTAACATGATGGATCTGTAGACTCCGAAGTCGGATAAGGAAACAGGGAAGGGTTTTAGGACCCTTAAACAGAGTTATATTTTATATAGAATTGAAAAAAACTTGATCACACATTTAATCCTTAGAAGTGATCTTAACAAAGCTCAAATACCCATTACTCACTGGTCCAGTCTTCGATAGCATAAGAAATGCTTTATTTTCAAGAATTTGGTATAAAGGCAGAGTTCTGAGAAAACCCAACAGCACCAGCACTACTGGCAATCGGAGACATTTACTGTTACATATTAAATAGGGATACCAGTTTTCGGTTTACTATTTACAGGTCTTATTGTTACGAATTGAATTGGCAGCTCTTATAACGGCAATAACGAAGAAATTTGCTTGTAAGTCTACTTAGAAGTTGCAAGTTGCATGCATTACTAGCGACTATAAAATAAATTTTTTTTCTTATGGAATGCATGTGTAATTAGCATACACCTTGCGGCTGTGCAACTGCGGGCAGTTAAGTGTCGTTAAGGAGCCTCCAATCACGAGCTTCCGCTTAATAACGCTAAGAAATGTTTATGTGTACGTGTGTCACGATACATAATTGCACTTGTACTATTTTTGTCCATTTTTATTTGTGTATTCGGCTGTGTAAATACATAAAATCAAATCTCATTAAAAAGTCGTTGTGGTAAATTAAATTATAATGAATGTCGGTTGGATCCTGTTTGCTGTCACATGCGCCTCTGCTACTGAATTTAGCAAGGATGTGCCACTACATATTCAACTATTTACATACAAAATGTTGTGTGTGTCACTTTTATATGTTATTTTGCCTGTCTTTCTGTTGTGTGTTTGTTGCGCATGCGTACACTCGACCAGTTTCACTACTCTGCACGCACTCGCTCGCAAAAAAACGCCGCACAGCCAATTGACACTGATGATGACGTGCAGCTAGTGCAGTTTAACGACGACATCGCACACACGCACGCATAGCAATTATACTGAGATTATGTACATATGTATGAGTAAAAAAATGCAGAAAGAAAAAAGTAACTTGAAAGCTCGGCAATTGCGTATATGTATGTATGCACTTGTAAGAATATGAAGCCAGCAAGCAGTAACTGTTCGATTCGTTCAAAAGTTTTTGACGGGCATATTTCGAATGCCAACCGCTAAAGGTAGTGTAAGTATAATTTGTGAGCGGCCCAGCGCCCCAGTGATTTATGTGTGATGGCATGCAGCTATCCAATGCAGACCCTTTCAGCGTTGCTTTTAACACTATGAACATTTGTTTATACTGTACATACTGTGTTTATAAATATGTATGTATGTATTTTTATTATATAAGGCATGTACAATTGCTGTGCGCTCATTATTTATGTCTGGCCAAAGTTTTGTTGGCATTTTTGTAATTTTCCTACTAGTCATTACTCTTTCCTAGCAACACGTTTTGATTTGCTTAATTTATGCTTATACTCGTACAACATATTGCGCAGTGCACAATAATTTTTTCTATTAATGGTTGTTTGTAACATCTTAAATTAATCGGGTTAGGTACTGAGTTAAGTGCTGAACACATAGAGCGTGACAGAGTGCAAGCGACATTTGGATGGATCACATACGGACACAGTTATTTAGACAGCTGCACGACTACACGACTGAAGGCCGTTAGTTGTCGCTCTCGCTAACTTGAAAATATTCTTAAATTTGCCGACGACAGTACAACGACAGTAGAGTTGACAGTAGAGAGGAGTGATGCCACTAATATGTAAAATGTAAAATTATTCAAAGCTCTAACAACCTGACGTTATTTTACAATTAAAAGCATAAAATAGCTCTTTTATATCATTTGTAATAACAATGGATAATTTAAAACAAAAAATATTTACCTATTTACTTATTTTTTGCTTAAAAAATTTAACTTTGAACAAAATATTAAAATTTCATTGAAGTAAAAGGTCAAAACGAATGCCAGCCATTGTTATGTCGCTGCCTTCTTACAAATGTTCATGTAGAAGGATTCACGACGCCATTTACAGTTTACTGTCGTGCTGTCATGTCGTGTCGCGCCATATGTGTTCAGCACTTTATACATACACCAATGAAGAGGATGACGATACGAGTCGAATTCCGTGAAGAGGTTAGTTTAGCAAAGGATATTAACTACTTCGGTACGGCGCCTATCGGCCACAAAACGTTAGCCACGGCCGGCATTCACCGTTCGCGCGCAACCTCGCTCGTCGATAGATCTGCTTTTTTTATATTACAAGCGGCATGTAATGTAAATCTGCACAACTGTAGAGATAAGATAAAATTCCTGGCTCTCAACTATAGTCGACGCTCGTGGTCAAGAAATCGATTTTTTGGCTTTAGGTTATTGTAGGGTTTGCGTTAGTGTCCTAAAAGATATATCTGTAGCGACGAAGCATACGGTACATTACATGCAACATGTAAGATTTAATCGAGCTACTTAAATTATAAATTTTAATATGTGGTTCTTTAAATATACAGCAATTTTATCTACATACATAGTTAAATACAACAGAATGAAAACGTTCTTAGAATCACCTCTTCATTCTCTTGAAAAAGGTAATGCCGAAGATTGAAAATTGATTTTTTAAACGCACAAATAAATCATTAGCGTGAAAGAGGAAAAATCGATTTTATTTTTTTATTTTTTATTTATGGTCGAAATCCGTCAGCAATTCTTCATAGTCTCCATTTAGTTACCACATACATACATGTGTATAAGATCCTCCATACTGTTGACTGACTTTTTACAGAAAATATTGATCACTCTGTGATCTCATATTCTGGATATAAGATTTTCATTGTATTGTTCTTATGCCGAATATATTAGTCAACGTGTGAGTTACCTTAAGGGGTTAAATGGGTTTCAGAGGTACCAAGAAAAGGTATTTTTACGATTTTTTTTAATATAAGCAATTACATATATATTTGAAAAATATAATATGGCATATCAAAGTTACATAGTTGAACAATGTCTCCTGAAATTTTGATATAAAATTCAGCCGTTGAGACCTCATCTCCCTGGTAGTCTCACAAAAAATAGCTCTCGCCGTGGACAGCATAACTTATTACTGGTTCATCTAAAATTAAAAACTAAACATTTTTAATAAATATATAAATCTCGTTTTTGAACGAAGGAAATAAAAAAATATTAACATTTTCCTCAATTTTTTTTTCTTTCAATAACTAGATAATGTTATTTTAAAGATGTGTACACAATTCGAAATAATTCGGGCCATAACTTTTGGAGAAATTGTGTCTACCGACTTCAAAAACACAGTTTCGACAAAAACGCGTTTAAAGACGGCGCACTTAGCGTAGCTAGTCTCGAGCGTACAAGTTCTCAAGGCTGTATCTCCGAAACTATTAGTCGGATAAACTTGAAAATTTTGAACGAAGGAAATAATATAGAGGTGTTGTAGAAATTAATAAGACAAACAAAAAAATAATCGATTTTTTGAAATTTTCAAACTCACCTAACCCCTTAATATAAAATACGTGGAAATATTTTTTGGAGCATACTTCTTGACATCGGTCCAGAAGTTCTATATTCTCATATAAAGCACTTAGAGATGGAAAAATTTCAATATACATACATATGCAATCAGACAGGAATGTAAATATGTATAGTAAAATAGAGTTTGATTTAAAAATGGACGAAATCAGTCCATATTTAGCCAATTTAGCGAGTTTTCATAATAATGTTTTATAGACAACCCGAATTCTTTCAATATAATTTTTAAAAATTGTGAGGGTATAAAGTTGGCTTCGGCCGAACTTTGCTCTTCCTCACTTGAATTTTTATTTGATTCACTTCTGCACGTTTAGTTGCAATGCAATTTTGTTTTTATTTTTCCATACACCTTGTAAACATACATACAAACATACATATATGCTGATATACTTATACATAGGTAGTACATATATACCACGTGTATGTATGTGCTGCTTAGTAGCACGTTGTGCGTGTTTGCATCCATTTATTGCAATGCGTGTGCATCAACGTCAGCGTGTTGTTGCTGCTGTTGTACGCCAAGTTGCATTTGACAGATTAATAGCTGAATTCCTTTGAGTGCCTGATGAAATTAAGCTTCTGTGTAAGCACCAGTGTTACACTTGCACCCGTTTTTTCTTACAAACTTTTTCTCTGATTTATATGTATTTATTGTTGTTATTGTGAGTTTTATTTTTGTTAATGTAACTAGTTATCAGTTGGATTTGCATTTGTATGCCGGTTGGCATGTTCGTTTATTTGTAATTCTATGTACATACATATATTCGTGCAACGTGCAGTGGCCAACCGACGTTGCTCTGTGCGCATCAATCATTGCCATGATTACATGCACGAGTGGAAAGAATCGTATAATGGGCTCGTTTACGTCTTTCAAAATTGAGGCAAATTCACTTTTGAATTGCGAATACACATCCATGTATAGATATGTATATTCGTAACTATATGTATATAGTACATACTTACTCAATATATAATTATTTACTGATTTTATAGATAAAGACGATTATTATGTTTTGACTTTAAAGAGCATCCTGAATTCGAAGAATTTATATAAAGCTAAAGTCGACTTTAGTAACTTTAATCAAACCTCCTGCAAAAGAGAAGGAAGATACCAAGAGATAAAGATTAAAAACCTTCTTCTTGTATTGAACTCGACTATATAACTTGACGTTTTTTGACAAAAGGGCAGAGTAGTGTCGAACCGAGGACTACTTATTTATATTCAAAATTGGAAAATATCCATTTGGTATTCTAGATAGCTATGTTTCTACTTATTGATCATAATTACTTATTTTGATATACTACTTTAGAAACCAAAATATAGAGTGACTTTCCGAATTTTACACCCTTAAAATATTTAGAGGATTTATTTTAGAACTCATTATATTTTTTTAAGTATTGCATTTCTTAAGTTGTTGAAATTTTTTACTTATTAAGAAATATCTACGGCAAATTTAAAGAAAGCTAGAAATATGTCTTTTCTATTTGGTACCGCCACATATCATTGAACTTAGAGCTGTAGTAATAAAGATCCAGAGTGTTTTGTTTACAAATCAATCGAAATGTTAAAAAATTGAATTTCATGCTCATTTTATTATTCCCTGCAATTCAATTTTAAATTTGTATAGTTTTTAGTTGGAAAAGGCTTCAGATTATTCAGACAATCTCATTTTATGATCTCAATCGAATGATGACGTGTTTTAAGGGGGTATATTTTTATTATATACTAATATAATTATAACCTTTCCTAAAAAAAAAATTCGGAATAAAAATTTACAAAATTGTGGTCAGGGCTTAGGGCGACACATTATTTTCATAACCTTAAAACCTTAAAACTTTAGAGCCAAAGAAATATACCAAAATTTTATTCTATAATTCACTTCTAATTTTTTATGTGAACCTACATAAAATTTACCATGAGCTATAATATAATTTATTTGTTCATTGTTTTTCTCTATACTGGGAAGCTTGTTTCCGAAATCTGTATACCTTTTTTCTTTCGTATCGTGATGAAATTATTCATATGTGTATATATACATATATAGCATTAGAAATCTGGTTTGAAATTACTTATTGTTTTTCACTTTACTTACGACGTTGAAGGAAAATAAGTATCCATTAACATTTGGTATTTATTACAAATTTAAAAGATTTTTTACAGAAGTTATTTTGTATTCAAAATCAATCCTGTTGATTCCAATTCAATATTTGCAAAAATAGAAAGAATCTAAAACGAACATTTATTTTTTTTAGATCGATAAAATCGACATTTTAATTCGAGCAGCTGAGTTTGTAACCGAAGCAGTTGATCTTTTTCTACTTTGCAAGAACTTTATACTTTTTTACTATATATCAACACCTCGTTGGGAGATCGAATAGTTGGTCTGCTGAACGTGTTTGAAATCCAAGCGGACTTTGATTTTTCCTTATTTTAAATTTGAAAATTTCTGAATTACGGAGTGTCATCCACAAACCACAAAAAAGTTATGAGTTATATATTATTTCCAACAGAAGTGACACTCCGTGAAGAAAAGGAGTTTGAGTTGCAAGTAAAAAATTATATAGTTCCTCCCAAAATTCTGCTCTGGAACCACCCCCTGTATGTTTTTGAATATTCCCAGTACGAATTGTTCAGGAAAAAAATCTTTTTCCACCTTGAAAAGCAGTAAAACTTATTTACGTCCAAGTATGGGCCAAGACAGGTTAAATGTTTTGGCAGTACTGTCTATTGAAGCTCAATTACTTCAAGAAATGGATTATTTTGACATAGTTGATATTTTTTTCCAGAAAAAAGATATTTGAAAATTGTTTAAGACGTTAAATTGTTGATCAAAGAGGAGGCGAATCCGGCACGGCAGCAGTGAGCTTAAATCCGCTGTTGATCGGTAGTGATACTTGCATTAGACCTCTTGAACTCGAAAAAGAAGACTTATCAAGGCACATGGACAATATTTTCGTCTTAGTAATTTCATTGGACGTCAAAATTAAACCAAAAATGTTTTTATTTTCACATTGATAATTGACGGTACAGTTTTTCACCGAGGCCGACGCCATTTTAAACCAAAAATGTGTTTATTTTCACATTGATAATTGACGGTAAATTTTTGCACCGTGCCCGACTATAGTTTTCGATGGATTTTGCTCTCGAACTATAATAATCTTCATGTTTCAAGAAAATGTTTATTTCCCCCTAAGTCAGGTTTGTGCCCAATTTTATCACTTTAGGCACAAAGATACAGTGTTATGAGTAAAACACGTTCTCTCAATTTTATTAAGAGTTAGTTATAATTCTCTTATATATGCGGTATAGAGTCAACCATAAGTTCGAAAAAAAGGTATATTAGATATATGGGGGCTGAAGGAGGTATTTATCCGATTCAACCCATTTTTTACACCCAGTCCTACTATTATCAGAAAGATCTCTCTCTGAATTTTAATTACATATCCCACATACTGACTGATATGTATTTTCTGTGAAAAGTCAACAATAGGTACTGGGGACCGCATCTTCACTACCTAGGGGTTTGCAGAATTTTGGTCCGATTTGGACAATTTTTGGTCATTAGGTGGTATACTTCAAAGGAACTATTCGTTAAAAATTTTATATTTATATTAACTGTTTTTTGATTTGGGCGGGGTTGTCGCTCGATTTCATATAGTCCTACAGTGTCAGTTGCGGTACTTAAGAATTTGTCTTCAACCAATTTTTGTCTTAAGTGGTTTAGGAGATATGTACATTAAACCTCTTAGAAGGCAGTGCCATGACCATTTTTTTTTTTTTAATTTTTAGCCCAGTGGTGCCCCCTGCTACTGTGATCCCTTGTGGCAAATTACAGTTCTATATCTTAGTTTAATGCTTAGTTCATGCACTTTATAATAGAGTAATTTAATATTTTATAGTTATGTTCGACTATGAACAGTACACTGTTCCAAGTTTCACCTTCCGGAATAGTCATAACTTTGATGAAATATGTATCTTTGATGACAACTTTTTCATTTCAAGCTTCAGACATTTTCTACAAATGTAATTAAAACAATATCATTCCACATTCAAAGTTATGACAAATTGCTTTATCAGTCCTAAATGGATCACGTATAAAATCCCTATGTTCCCTTTGAAAAAATATTTTTGGTCTAGATGTTTCACGCTACCTGTACCTTGTACCGATTTCTGATATGTTCAAGTTAGATTTTTAATAAGCTTTCTACGACCGCATATTTTCGGTGAAGTGCTTGTACTGAGGATCACGGGAAATTTTTGCGCACGAAAAAAGGCGCAGATGACTGGAAAAATAAATATTACTAATCAGCCTATAATTGATCAAAAAATAAGAAATGAAGATATCATAAAAATAAGAGCATATTCAATACTTTCATGAATACATTTCGTCACCTGAAATGCAAAATAACGTAACAACATTTTCGGAAATTTACAGTGACATTAGTGAAAAAAATTTTTAATATTGGTTAAAACTGGTTTATATGTATCTGAGCTCAGAACCTGAAAATGTTTGACATATGTATGTAATATTATGTATGTAATTTGAAGTAGTGAATCATAATCAATAAGACACTCAATTTCGAATTTTTTGATGATACGTTATTTTGCATTTCAGGTGACGATTCGTAATCTGGATACTTGAAACCATGGAAATTTCTTAAATATACTTTTTTTGTAGGGCTGTCTAATTTGATAATAACTCGGGAGGCAGGCATTTATAATTACACTAGTCTAAACCCGCGGCTTCGCTCGCTCTTTGTTGTCAAGGTAGTTAAATTGGAAACCTACATTTTGACATCGTAAATCACTTAAGGAATAGTACATACAAAAATATGTCTGCATCTGCATCGTATATCGTTACACGCCCTATATATGTATAATCGATATGATAATGTTTTGTCCAACATTAATCGAATGTAATTGAAAAATCGATGGCTAAAACCCAGATACTACACGCAAGAAAACACAGACTTGATCGTTCCTTCTAAATTTTGCATTGTTCTGTGAAATGCTTCAGGAATATTTGTCAGCTATTATGCACTCATCTCAAATTATGATTCAAGCTTTTCTTATTCAGTTACAACTAGCACTATAATTCATATGTAGATATCTAAACAAAAACCACTGTAACCTGCCAGTAGCTGTGTGATTTTATTTTGTATTTTTGAAGAAAAATACATATGTTCAAATGATTCTTACATGAATATTGAACACATGCTTATGTTTTGAAATATATTTTTTATGAATTGTTCTGACTTTTAACATAAAACTATGCCCGTCCCGAGGTTCCATGCTACCTCATTTCAGCCAGATCGGTACAGTTGCATTTGAGTTATAAATATAGACATAAATTGCGAAATCGAGGGTAATTTTGCAAAAAAGGCCGCCGTTAGGACCTTCTCCAGGACTAAGGAATACCCGTGAAAATTTTCACGTCTTTCCGTGCAGTGGGTCGCACATATGCGCGGACATACAAAAAAGGCTTTTCATTTTTATATTAAAGATAAGATAAGATTAGATAAAAAAATTCAATCTGAATACTAAAAAGTTATCCCCATTATTATAAAACAGACAGACATACTACTTTCAGCTGTAAGTGCTCTTTGACTATAGAAAAAACTGTTTGTTCTATTTGTAAGTCAATTTAATTACTAATAATATACACACATATCTATTGTTTAAGTTGTAAGTGCAAAATACTGCAGCCTCGTGCTCAAGCATTAAATATTATCGAAAACTACAAAATGCTTACAAATAGTATGTAATATATATGTACATATGTACATATATTAAATATGTATGTATATAACCGTGAATAGGCACCGAAAAGGGCTGAACTTGTAGGCGGTACGCAATGGCTGAATTTAACGATAAATATTTACAAAAGTGGAACTACGATTTCCATATCGAATGAGCAAGTTACGCTCTCTGTGCGCGCCCAATTTTCACAAGACCAAAGCGATTATGTGCACAACCCAACAAATGGGAGGAAGGAATAAATTGATAAACTAAGAGTGTAGGTTAGTGGCAAGCACTAAAGCGCGGCAATAAAGCGAAGCAAAAAAGAGAAGGAAATATTATTTACGACTGCAATAAAAATGTGCGCATTCAAAATAAAAACAACAACAACCTAAAGGGGTTGCGTCAACCAACTGGAAAGAACAGTGCAATCGAAATTTTACACCGCCAACTAATAGCAGTGTAAGCGAGAGAGCGCACACACGACATTGTTGGTAACGGATAACGTAAGCATGAGCGCACGGCACTACCCACTACTGGCATACAAGTGATCAACCGCCAGTGAACGGACGGCAATTAATGCACGGAATGTGATTTAGGTAAGCAAGCTCGGCCACAGGCAAGTCCAGGCGGACGGCGCAGCAAAAAGAAGACACGATGTAAAGCAAGCTCTCACTATTTTTAAAAATTGCAAGAGAGCAAGTGGCACGACAGTAGCTGAGTTGCAAGCAACTAGCTCCTTCGCACCAATGGTACGCTCGCGCTCATTGCGGGCCGCCATTATTCTTGTGCATTGAGGTCGAGAAACCGGTGGCAGAATGCTGGAGATGGTGGTGGTGGCTAAAGCAACAACAAGAAAAGCAAGAAAATAATAAAATGTTGTGCAATTGTATGTGCTTGTGTTGCGGCTGGCACAGGCTTTTGTTGTTGTTCATTTGAGAGCATGAACATACAAAAGCACTCACTCAAACGGAACAGCAAATTATCTCGAACAGGTTAACGTCTATAGCATGGTCGGTTAATTGAAGCAGTGCGCGGTGGTGTTGGCGGTGGGGTATTGAGTCGAATGAGCCGTCACAACTGGTTGAAGTGGAATTTTGGAATTTAGTGCGCCGAGTTCGGCTTTCGTGTGTGGATCGTGTCGTTGTATGAAAAATATTCATGATTACGCTCAGTGCAGACGTGTGATGTGAAATCAAAGTTGCAATAATAAAGTAAAATAAAAAAATGACAGTTGAAATAAAACGAGCAAAGTTGTGAATGTAGAAATTAATGCATTAAATATAAGTAAAGTGTGCATTACTTAATAAAAAAATATCAACGATATTGGAAGCTGTGAAAGTTAAAAAACAAATAATTATTAATTAAAAGAATTAAAATAAATACATATTAAAAATAAATAACTGTATTTAACAAAACTTCAAAAGTGCACAAAAGTTTTATAGAAAGTAGTATAAAAATATAAAGGATCAAAGAACAAATATTAGAAAATGTTAAGCTAAAGCACATTTTTTACTTTCGCTTAAATTCACTTCAACACATACATATGTATACGTAAATACATATATAACAGCGCATTCTGTTGTTTTTTTTGTGCGCCAATGTAATAACTTAAATAAATACAAACATCGCAACTTAGTATGCAGCTTTTTGGTTAATTCTACAAGTATACTCCCTTAGCAAATACCTAAAACATAATAGGCATTTATAATAAAAATCGTGAAAAAATTACTCCCAACACTGCATTGCTCGCTTGGTCATGTTGATTGAACCGGGTATTAATCATAAATTTGGAACATTGGCCGCCGCAAATACGAGCATACCAGCGCATTGGAAAATGGAACCACCAAGAATACCAGCCTTAGCGGGTACAGGTGGTGCGCCCACTATACCGCCACCGTGCAATAGTAAGTTTCAGAATGTATTCTTTTTTCAATTATTAAGGAAAAACAGCAGTAATTATAAGGCTATGTGAATAATATACAATTTTCCGACAGGCTTTCCGCCACCGCCCTGATTTGGTTAAAATTTGAATTTAGTGAGCCAAAGTTTCCAACAATGTTCGTGAAAAGTACATTTAGCGTCGCTTATTTACATACATATGTAAGTTCGTATGCAATCAAAAATACAGTTCCTAGGTGTTTTGAGCTCTTCATGGCATAGTAAGAAGTCACTATGGGCCCGTTTTCTTGTCAAAAAATCTTTTGTGATGTTCGGCGTGCGTTAGAAATAATCGGCTAGCAGTTCTGCATAAAACATGTATTCTGTAATTTTTAGATGAAGGTACATATGTACATACATGTATTTTTTGTATGTGTGTTTCAGTGAAAAAGGATTCTAATCTGTTTAGTGCTTTGTAGTGATCGTCAGTTGTGTTAATATTCGTATTTAAATAGGAATTTTAAATTGCAAAGGAACGCGTTACATAATTTTTGGATGGCGGTAGACTAATTTCTTCTTTAGAACTCTCATTGTTTTCCTTGGCGCTAGAAGTCATATTCGTTGGATCTGAAATATTCGGTTCTATAATATCATCTGTTATAAAGCAAATCTCATTGTCCACCTCAATAAAATCTGTAATAGTAACATTTGAAGGGATAAATACGGCGACTTTTACATGGTCAGCTATTTACCAAATGGGATTTCCCCGAAAAATGAGACTTAAAGAATCACCACCGTTTAAATGTTCGATTTATGGAAGGAAATTTATAAGGAATTTGACTTCTTTTGCCAATTCAAGAGTTTGAGTTATGGAGAGTTTCGAGTTAAGGAAGTTCAACTGTAATTAAAATTTTAGCCATTCGCCATTTTGATTAGAGAAGGAAGTAGTTGTAATTACTACTAGTATTTATTAACTTAATCAAAATAAATTTATAAGTACTTATTATGAAGAATAAATATATCTTGATATTACAGATAATACAAAAAAATATTTAAAAATATTTCGAATGTTTGCTTCTACTTTTTCTCTCTATCAGCGCCATTTCATATAGAATAAACACCAGGCCATTTTGAAACTTGCCCATTTGCTTTTAAGAAACAGGCACTAAAAATGTTTTTCGATAAAATATATGTTAGTGCTTGGATTATATTATACTCTAAGATAGTATTTCAATCTTCTGTCACAAAGAAACCATTTTTATTAAATCAGTGTATAGTTCCTCCCTCTTCTAAAAGCGGATTTTTCACATCACGTAACTGTAATTCATGTGGGTATGGAGAACATAGTTTATTAAATAAAACAGTTATCTAAATTATATATATTTGAAAAGTAAGGAAAGTGTAAGCAAAATATATTTTTAAACAGTGAAATATTATAAGGTTTTCACTTATAAATAGCATATATGTATGTATATACATACATATATTTGTATATATTTTATATGTATGTTTTCTCAAATTATTTTAAATGAACATTTTGTCGTTTACGAAAGTGTTGGAAATTTAAACTTTTTTGATGTTTTGAATGAAGATTTTTTTTTAAATTTCGTACTATGTTTGAATAATTTTTTAGTCATGTTGCTGAAATGCACTTTCTTTCAAAATTTTAATCTCAGAACTAGTCTAAATAGCGAAAAGTTTCATTGGCTTAAGAGATAAAATAGTTTTTTGTAAAACTTGATTCGATGTTTGAGTAATTTCCCTTATTTAAACAAAAATATATCTATTCAGACATCGAACCATGTTAATAAATGGTTAGAAATAGACAGTTCATTTCATATGCTTATTGCTCTAACTTTCAATATATTCTCATATTTTTTGTAGTTAAAGAACTATAAACTAATTGTATTAATTTTCAGTTTTGTTGCTTTGGAAATACAATATCAATAATTTTATATAGCTCAAGAGCTTTTATGCTACTTTTAGTCTACATGCTACTATTTTTAATAAGGATTCCTGAAAATTCATTTACAATCTTATTTTTGTTTATCTCCTCTCTTATTTTACGTCTCATTTCTCATTAAATTTTACAAACAAATATAATTTTGATTTTACAAATGAAATTCATCATTTACATTCATATCAAAGTTTTAAATTATTGAAATAATTTAGGCAACATTGGACAAAAGCCACATAATCGTAGAAAAAATCGAGGAAGCTATTAGGTTTTCATAAAAGCTTAAAATCTCCCTAAAGCTTCATGCTTATACATTTCGAATGAAAGCACTGTGTTAGAATTTCTACTAAAGCTACCAAAATTTTCAAATAATTGGCGAATTAAGTAAAATAAAAACATAATCATGAAAAAAATATTTATTTGTTTACTTTTCATTTTATTTTTGAAAAACTTTCAACTTTTTTCTAATGAAAGTATTATGTTATATATGTTATGTTATATACTCTTATGTAAAGGCTAAGCTGATAATAAACGGCGTAGTTATGTTCATTAACTCTATGAAAGTTGATGAATTTTGATTAGAATGATTTACATATGTGAGGACAGTCTTAATATACATACGTGTGTAAATTTGGTTAGGGCGAAAAGCCGTAGAATTCGCTGGACTATAAATCAAGCCTTGATTAACGAATTTCCAGCAATTTAATTTTTAAAATTTATTTTAAGAATAAATTCGCGGCTTTTTGATACATTTCTTTTGCATATTTATAATACAATATTTTTATTTTTAGCATTTTATACTTATATTGCGTTAAATTTTTTTGATTACTGTTATTCGGTTTTCGTTATCTTTTATAAATGTTTTTCCATGGTTATTGTTAATTAAATATTTAATTCAATATTTGTTTGGCAAAACGTGCCTATTGTTCGCATTGTGTGCACTGTTTGCACTGTGCGCTCGTGTATTTGCTCATACTATGTACATATGTATGTACGTAGATCATAATTGTAAATGTTGAATTGAACGGACGAAAATATTTCGGTATATATATTATTAGGTGTACACAATCGCTTGAAATGCTCGTGCAGGAAAACAATTAAACCGTAATAAATGTCATGATCTGCTTATGTAGCACACCTGTATAAATGTCTCAATTTATTTCAACTAGCTTAGGCGACAAGGGTATACCGTGCGGTTGTGACGGCAACAAACGGCGGCTCATGTACCACTGTCGCACCGCGCACCGCCTCGCCGCGCAGTGAAAGCTTCATTTCGTTGGTTATTTTGCTCAAATTATTTTGCTGCGTTGCTTAACTGCAAAACAAACTTATCGCTATTTATTTAACACAGTTAGTCATGTTAAACCAAATTAGTCACTCGTAATTAAGCATAAAGTTTGATACGAATTGGCGCGGCTATAATATTTTAGTTTTAATAGCCATTACGAATTCGACGTGGAGTGCAAAGCTGGAGGAACTGCATCGCCCTCGCTACATATTGAGAAATTAGTTCAATCGTAGGTAAACATTAGCACTGTCAATGAATAAGCAAACAATAGCACTTCCGACGAGCAAAGGTATAGTTAGACGGCTCAACAATTCCAATTTATAAATTATTGTTTTTAGAATACCTTATTTTTATTAGGTATCTACGTCTACAAAAAATATATAAATAAATATCAAATATTTCGTTGTAAAATTCAATTTACCATTTCAGTCGGCCTGTCACCCTCTGTGCAAATACCGGGAGCTGCAATCTTCGGAGCCGGTGGCTCACCATCGCCCACCACTTTGAATGCGCTCATGTCCCAACAGCGTTTACTCGAGTTGTCCCGATTCGGCGGTCTACGCGGTTACGATATAGCGCAGCATATGTTGTCGCAACAGGGTGCTGTCTCGAAACTACTAGGTGAGTACATAGCAATGATTTCAAAAATTTAAGATTAGCTTTGACTAGAACAGTTTTGGATTGCAAAAAAAATTTAGGGTGAAAATGATAAGTTTTAATTTTTTATGATAATTTTTTATTTTGATTGGGATTGGTCAGTTTGAATGACGGCTATATGCTATAGTGGTCCGATCTGAACAATATATTCGGAGATTTGTGATTTCTCCCTTGCCAAAAGAATTACAGCTAAAAGCAACAAGAAATTTATTGAGATGAATTCGTACTAATGAGCATCCTGATATCTCACTAAAGTAGTGTAATCGCTTTTTTCAATTCTACCAAGTTTTGTTTTTCATGATTCGTACCAGTTCTAATATTGTGCAAATCTCAAATGGCAAATTTCAGTTATTAAAACTTAAAATCAATTATAAATGTTTATAGAAAACAAATCTAAGACGGTACCAAAACCATATTTGGCAAGGAACGAAAAGAGAAAAAATCGTAAGACAATTGTGCATACGTCGGAGGACATGTTAGCGCGGAGTTGCACGGCAAGTGATGTCCGCATGTTTGAACATCTGATATACATAAGTTCGACTGTTGTTTGCATCGCAAAAAAAAAACCAAGTTGGATCCATTTTGATATTTAATTAACTTTTGTTACCGTGCGATTCTGTACTGTGATACAGTCTCAAGTCTCTAAATTTGAGATTCTAAGTTTGAGACAATTTTTGAGACTTGAGACGATTTTGCTATTCTGTAAGCGACAGTCACAGAATCTATTACATTTCATTATTCAGAGATGTTTTTACACTTGAATGAAAATAAATATGTCTATAACAAATATTAAATTGTATATAACATAGTCAAAAAACATAATTACCAATGAAAATAAAAATATATGTTGACTTTGTTTCATAATATTTACGAAATTTATGTAAAATTGATTTATTTTTGATTTTTTCGTGTTTGAGATGCTTACAAAATATAAAAAAACGACAATCGATTAATTTCTATGATGATTTCTATTCAGTATATTCAAAATGGCAGACAAGAGTTCTTTTTAGTTTTGAGACTTGCTAACTATCAGGTATCAAATTTAAGGCAATATTTTGAGACTAACGCTAGAGACTGTTTAGTGAATAGTAACTAGTCACAAATTGAGACTTTACCACAAAATGTCTCAAATAGAGACTAGAATCCCGGTATAAATCAGTACATATTGATTTCACATACAACATTACTAGATATATGCCTCTGTATTTAAATGGTGTGCAAATCAAAAAGAAAAAAGAAGAATTAGAAATAAAATTCAGAAACATGTACAAGTATTGGCAATTGGGTAGAAACTCTGCATTATCCACATATAACAAAATTCGTTCACGATCTTGAACGCGATCTCGGAATTGACTCAGTTGCTACATCAATCAACAAATGGGCAAAGTCTCATATGGAGAGATTTTCTGACCATGTGAACACTGAAGCCAGGGCCCTTGTCACTCGAAGTTAATGGAAAGAAAGGCTTAAGCGCAAAAACCCGTGACACCTTATACAGTAACCAGATTCTCTGAGCAAAATTTTCATTAAAATAGTTATAAAGTGGCCAACCAAAACAAAAAAGCCAGAGGACTTTAAAAAGGATCCAGTGAACAGTCCGAAGAGAATGCAGAAGTTGATACTCCTGTAAGCTAATTTTAAGTTTATATAAAATTTATAACTACCCGATATATAAAAACCTTAAAAAATTGTTAATGGCAATAAATATATTATATATTATATAATATATTAACCTTATCCCAAAAACCCTTCAGCGTAGAGCAATTCTTCGCAAGAGTTAATCACCAACTATCGCTGATAATAAACAAAATAAAGAGTCATGATTATTCAAGAGAAACAAATAATGTTCTACTGGAAACCTATAGGAATCGATCCCTTGATATATTTATCAGAGTCCTAAATGGCGAATTGTCTAGAATGCTAGTCATTCAACGAATGGAAGTAGCACATATCAAATGCAAAAAAGCCAAATAAAACTAAAGCCAATATTTACAATAAAAACATTCAAAATCAGGCACTGCTACTACCCAGACCAACCAGGTCTAGTGGAGGTGGATCCTTCAATACATTCACGATGAATAAAATATATGAATAGACCGAATAATACGCCTATAAAAAGGCTATCCAATTATTCTTCAAATATCCCTAGGAAAACACCAAAAAAATTTTAAAGTCTAAACAGAGGACTAGGAAATAAATTTTATGACAGACACCTGTCTAGCCTACCTTTTATAGAACTAACTTAAAAAAACGAGGACATTGTCAAGTTCCTTATAAATACGAGAACTAATAAAAACTTTGTCTCCGAACAACTTTCAAAAAATTCACAGACACTTGAGTGTCTTTTTAAGGTTCACTCAGCCGCGGAAGAATAGGTATTACGAATAATTTTGATTTCTTTATGTTATCTTATTTAAAATCCTTTGATAGCCTCATTGGTGATGACACCCTCAAAGAAACGGGAGCGATCATAAATAGGAAAAGTGACACAATAACTCTCAAGGATTTGGGACTGCCACTAAAACAAAATATCTTTAAACAAGTGAATAATATTCAAGAAACCCCTTATGAACATGAACTAAATGGATTGATAAACTAATATTCGGAACTTTTCGGACCAATCACCGACAGTGGGACAATCGGCAGCATCATATTATAAGAGATTTATAAAATACTTCGCAAAAATTACCACTTTAACTAGAGGTAAAAATGTTCATATAAAAGCAAGTCAATCCTAGCGGATACAGATTTTACTAATCCAGGAAGGCTTTAAATTACCAGCCACTGATCACCAGCCACTGACGTTTGCATTAAGCAACAGTAATAACAATGCCAAGTTAAAAAGGTGGAAAACACGGATAGAAGAATATAATTATAAACCAGGAAAACCAAGTTAATACATACGCTGGTGCGATAGAACGTGTGCACTCCACTATTATTGAAATAATCAGATGCCTCCAAATGGAATATCCTGATTGCTCTATTGAAGAAAGTATCAACATTGTAGTTGACAGATATAATAACACAATACACTCAGTTACAAAAAGGAAACCAGCCGATGTATTCTTTAGAAGAACACAGAGAATTAATTACCAAGATTTAACAAACTTCAGGGAAATAGTTAATTCTGAACTTCGAAATGAAATAGCTAGAAACCAAAAAAATACGCTAAAGTATCACAACAAAAATTGATCAATAATAAAGAATTACGAAGCAGGTGATACTATATTAAAACAAGTAAGGAAGTGCTAAGTTCGGGTGTCACCGAACATTTTA
>NC_052503.1:60540158-60545205 GCF_016617805.1 Bactrocera tryoni | reverse complement strand
CGTCGTCTAATTTTGCTTTCTTTGTAGGCTCTATACTTTCAATTTCTAAATTATCACTGTCAGCCATTGTTTTTTTTTTTTTGTTTTCAATTATTAGAATATTATTTATGTAAATATAACGAATAACATATGTATATATAACATATATGTTTAGTACATATATGTACTTATGTATACACTATTCGTATTCGGAGAGGGAATGCGCACAGTCGCCATGGATAACAGAGATAAAGAGATCCCCAACTCTCCTGTCACTGGAAATGTGAGAGCCGCTCACCTACCGAACTTTGACAGTTGACTGGATTGGGTAGGTTTTGACGTTTTGCAATTGGAATGACTGGAACGGCCAGATTGAAATTATACCAAAAATATATGTATGTGAACGGAGGAATTTGTTGCCGCCGTTCAAGATAGCTAATAAAAATTTAAAACAATGAAAATCAAAGAAAATGCGAAATTTAAATATATTTCATGAAACAATTTGTAATTTGATGCATAATAGAATTATTATACTCTCGCAACAATGTTGCCAAAGAGAGTATTATAGTTTTGCTCACATAACGGTTGTTTGTAAGTCCTAAAACTAAAAGAGTCAGATATAGGGTTATATATACCAAAGTGATCAGGGTGACGAGTAGAGTCGAAATCCGGATGTCTGTCTGTCCGTCCGTCTGTCCGTCCGTCCATGCAAGCTGTAACATGAGTAAAAATTGAGATATTATGATGAAACTTGGTATACATATTTCTTGGCTCCATAAGAAGGTTAAGTTCGAAGATGGGCAAAATCGGGGACAGACTGCCACGCCCACAAAATGGCGAAACCGAAAACCTATAAAGTGTCATAACTAAGCTATAAATAAAGATATTAAAGTGAAATTTGGCACAAGGATCGCATTAGGGAGGGGCATATTTGGACGTAATGTTTTTTGGAAAAGTGGGCGTGGCCCCGCCCCCTTCTACTAAGTTTTTGTACATATCTCGGAAACTACTATAGCTATAAATCAACCAATCCTCTACAGAGTCGTTTTCTTCGGGCATTTCCATATACAGTTCTAAAAATGGAAGAAATCGGATAATAACCACGCGCCCACCTCCCATACAAAGGTTATGTTGAAAAATCACTAAAAGTGCGTTAACGGACTAACATAAAAACGTCAGAAACATCTAAATTTTACGGAAGAAATTGCAGAAGGAAGCTGCACTCCAGGCTTCTTTAAAATTGAAAATGGGCGTGGCCTGCGCACCTAATTTATGGACCAAAAACCATATCTCAGGAACTACTTAACCGATTTCAATGAAATTCGGTATGTAATATTTTCTTAACACCCTGATGACATGTACGAAATATGTATAGGTGAAGTCGGTTTACAACCACGCCTTCTTCCAATTTAACGCTATTTTGAATTCCATCTGATGCCTTCTCTGTATAATATATAGTACATTAGGAATCAATGATGATAGCGGAATAAAACTTTACAAAAATACGGTATTTGAAAAATATGTAATTGACTGATAATGAAATCTCGATTATCACTTTATAATGCGAGAGTATAAAATATTCGGTGACACCCGAACTTAGCCCTTTCCATTTGTTTTTATTACAAATGATTAAAACATTTATTAATTGAGACTAACAGGCTTAATTCACCTTATTAAGTATTGAAAGATCGAAAGTCAGTTGTTTTATTATACCATAAAATCATAAAAAAGGAATTAAGTAGTTTCGCCATATATTAAAAGTCCAATATATAATAATTTGCAATCGTAATAAATGTTGGGTATTTTGAATTTAAAATGCCCAAAAATTCTTATTTTGTTCGATCTGGCCAAATGATAAATGGTAAAAATTTTATAAAAAATGATTATTTTGAGGCGCTCTCACACTGGAATAAGTTGGGCATCCCATTATTCCTGATGGATAATATGATAGGAGACTTTAGCATTGGCTCTCTTTTTCTCTCAAATGCGTTCCCTGATTATTTGACAGCGATAGAGATCAGAGAATTTCTATCAGCTGATTTCAGAAAAGGCGGGATGCCAGAAATAAACCGCTATAATTAACTGAAAAATCAGTGTGAAACGAAATTTCATAGAAGTGGGTGCATATTTGGTAAGGAAAATTTTTGTGTATTATGTGTTTTAATGATTTTGCAATTTAATATTTATACATTTATACTTATGTATGTATTTTCAAAGTTATTAATTTAGTATTTTTGTATAATTTAGTGAAAATGTCAAAAGTGGGGAAGTGTGCGGTTGGATGCGAAAGCGGAGAGCATATTTTCAACTTTCCTTGTAAGGAAAAGGAAAGTTAAAAACTACGAGTATTTGTATATAGTATTTTTTAAATTTAAACTTTGTGCATGATATTTTATCGAGTTAATATAATAGTTCTTAAATATACATATGTAATTTACTAATCTAAGTACATATACTAATAATATATTTGTAATTAAATTCTACTACGTACTTGTATGTTAAATAAAAATAAATATTTTATTGTATCACATTATTGATTGTAGTACTTAGTGTAGAAAAATTTTCAAAAATTACAGTATTTTGGTAGAAAAATTATAAATATATTATAGAATAGTATATATATTACGTGTAGTATTTAAAAATAAATAATAGTTTAATAAGTAGAAAAGTATAATAGTATTTGCTTCATTTAAAATAAATATAAATAAGATTTTGGTTGTAAGGCGTAGGGTTTCTTTATTTGTATTTTTATTCGAAATTTAATTTGGCTGAATCGGTTGGGTGTAGGAGACACCAAAATTAAACATCTGTTTGCCTGTGATCGGCACTTTTCCGTAACTATGAGGTTGAAAAAAAAGCTAAGGCTTGATGCTGTTCCGGACACGCATTTTCCAAATGCACCGGAACCTAATTTTAAATATGAAAATGTTTTTAGTCCCAATTCAATAATTGAAATGGGAACGAAAGATTTTTAATTTCTAAATAATGATACCGAATCAGGATTGCTTGACAACGGTAATAATTTGATGCTATTAGCATCCGTGGCAAAAGAAGCCTAGGAGGAAGTAGGGTTTTTAGGGATAGCTAATTCCAGGGAAATAGGCAGTCAAACAAATTTAAGTTTAGTATCAGGAGCTCTTAGGGAACAAAAATTGGTGGAGGAAAATTTATGCTTGAAAAATAAATTAGAAGAAAATGAAATGAAAATTAATTACTTAAAATATCAGTTAGAACATTTAGCAAAGATATATAGAAGAATAAAGAAGGAATTAAAGGAGAAAGAAACCTTCCGTTTTGATTTAATAGGCCACTTTAATAGTAATTTTCCTCCACAGATAAGCGCCATAGTGCGCAATAGCATAAAAAATTTCAACCGAAATCCCAATGGTCGTAGATACGACAGCTATTTTAAAACACTGGCTTTAGGCGTATACTTCTTATCACCTTTAGCTTACAGACAACTTAGGCCAATCCTTAGGTTTCCGGATGAGAGAACTCTGGACGAGTTTGTTTCGGAATGGCCCTGCGATCCAGGATGTAATAGCAGTAGTATTAGATGTTTAGAGTTGAGAAGTCGGGGATTTAGTCAGGAACAAAAATTCGTATCTATTTTGTGTGACGAAATGGCACTTAAGAGTCATATGCAATATTTACCTAAATTTGATAAAATTGTAGGAGTTGAGGATTACGGCGATGAAAATCGCACTTGTAGGATAGGTAATAGTGCGATGACGCTGATGGTCCAAGGTATTGGTGGAACACCTTGGTCTCACCTTAGGGGGTAATTTATTGTCCATGGTTCCTGTAAAGGTGATGTAGCCAAAAAATATATTTTTGAGGCCATTACCCAGCTACAAAACATATATAGGCCTTAATCCATGCCATTTTGTTTGTGATCAGGGTTCTAACTTTCTCAATTTAGCTACGGTCTTAGGGGTTTGCGAAGAGCGCCCATCCTTCAATGTAAATGCAAAGAGGTATTTTTTTTTAATGATTGTCCCCACCTTTTAAAAAATACCAGAAATTGTCTCGAAAACTGTAAAAATAAAGTATGTTTTAAATCGCGTCCGATAAGTTGATCCGATATAGTGCACTTTTATAATAAAGATTCGCAAAATCACATTCGCTGTGCACCGAAAGTGTCTGATGCTCATATTGCGCCAAATAATTTTCAAAAAATGAGTGTCAAACTTGCTAGTCAAGTATTCAGTGACACAGTCGCTACCGGAATGTTATCGATTTATAGTTCCGGTCATTTGACTTGTCCCTCAAATAGTTATTGTAATACGGCGGAATATAAGTATTTTATTTATTAATAAATTATTTGATATAACTATTTAATAGTAGTAATTTTGAAGCTATTTTGCCCAACAAAAAAGTTTTTTCGGCAACACCCGAACAGTTGCAATTTTTAGACGAGGCTCTTAAACTTTTAAAGACGATTAGGGTTAACGATGACACCGGGGCTGACATCACTTCATCTTTCAACTACCTTAAGGGTTGGATTCTTAATAGTTTAAAACGAATGTGGCGATTTTTGTCACGCTCAGGTTTTCAACATGTACAGACGAGACGATTATGTCAGGACAACCCTGAAAATTATTTTGGACAAATCAGAAGGGGCGGTGGTAGATGTGAAAGTAACACCTTACATGTTCTGCAATTTGCTTAAAAAATCATGGGGGTTGCGTTACGGCAAATTGGGAACCAACGCAGCTCCCAACGAAAGCCTTTCTGCTAACATTTCGAATGAAATAATAGAAAGTGTGTGTAATGACCGTTTAATGCAGAACTTATCGTGGCAAGAGTTCCAAAGACTTCCACGACCTGAACATTCGTTTAATAGGCTAGGATTAGACAGCAACTTCGAGGTAGATGATGTTGAGGTAGATTTTTTTAGAGACAATGCATTTGCATATTTTAGTGGCTATTTTTATTTAAAAATATTTAGAACGCACACTTGCTCTCAACCCTTACCTTATTTAGGAGATGAGTTTTCAGTCGAATATCTCTTTACGCAAGAAAGGCAAATTGACAGGTGTAATTTAATTAAGCCGCCTCAAGGATT